>NW_015164193.1:240919-264159 GCF_001447785.1 Gekko japonicus
GCTTCACCAATTATCAACAATCTGACTGGTGTGAGCTGTTGCCTTTGGCTGAATATTGTTACAACAATGCTTTTCATGTCTCCATTGGAATGTCTCCCTTTAAAGCTGTGTATGGCTATGACAGTCCACCTCTCCCAATGTTGCAAGGGGGGGATCTTGTGGGGGAGGGGGATGCACATGCTTGGTGTAAAACGCTGCAGGAGGCCTGGCCGTCTCTTTGTAAAACATTAAACGAGGCCAAGGCAGCAACAAAAAATATCAAAATGTTGAGACCAAGCAGGAAATTAGGTTGGAAGTACATCGGCCCGTTTGAAGTCAAGCGGGTTATCAATGATGTGGCGGTTGACGTGATTTTACCAAAGAATTTGAGGGCTTTACAGTCTCTATTTCATTTCAGCCTCCTGAAAAAGGACACGGGGTCCTCGGAGTGGCGGGAGGCACACACCTCGCCTTTACCTGTATTGTTGGATGGCCAAGAACTTTATGAAATCAAATGTATTCTGGATTCTAAATGTAAACGGGGAAAATTGTGGTATCTGGTTGAGTGGAAAGACTTTGGGCCCCAGCATCGGGAATGGGTGGAAGAAGGGGATATTCGGGCCCCTTACATGATCCGACGGTTTCATCGGAGGTTCCCGAACAAACCGGGAGGTCTCCCGGACTGACCGGGAGATCCTCCCGGAATGGCCGGGATATTCCGGGATATTCCAGGAGATTCCGGGACGAGTGGGAAAGAAGTTTGGAGAGGGCAGAATGTCAGCAAGCTGTCATGTTTGATCCATTGTATATATGCTTCACCTGTCAGTACCTCTTACCCTGCATTGCTTTCTGTATTAACTCATATGTTGATAGTTGTTGCCTAGTGACCCTTGCGCATGCTCATAAACGGCACGCTTGTTAGCGAAACGCAAAAACACTTCAAGGGCAGGTGGGAGATAAGGGAGGACGCTTATGTCTACTGCTATCGCTCAGAGCCTGGGAAGTACGATGTTTTGGAATCTCCAGGCCGTTACGATTCCCATTACTTTGGCGCTGTTAAAGTATCTCATTGGTATAGAGTCTGTTTGAACTTTGTTCATGTTACCTGCTTGATGTATTGTACGCCATTCTAAACAGAAACCTTGTTAGTGAAACATCCGTTAATAAAGTCATCCTCATGACTGAGAAGTGACTGACGTTAATCAATGGTACCCTCACACTAGGGATGGAACTGTGGGTAGCTGCCGACACATCTGATCGCGTTGTTGTGGGTCTAATTGCATCACCGCAAATAGCCATGCCTCCCCCCCCCCGTGCATTTTCCGGCATGTGCGACTGGGGTCTAGGAATCTTTTTTTTTTTTAGCATCAAGCATATGTCAGAAAGGACTTCCAGGAAAATGGTGCGGTGCTACGGGTGTTTTCAGGACGCTCCCTGATCTCCCCGACCTTTTTTGCTTTCTTTGGAGTTCCTTTCCCATCTTCGCCAACCGTGTTGGAATCCTCCCAATCTCCTGGGGGGAGACTGGGTGCAGGAGGCTGGAGAGAGAGAGAGAGAGAGAGCGAGACCTTGAGAGAGAGAGAGAGAGAGAGAGAGAGAGAGAGAGATGGCTGCTATGTGCAGCTTGCATGAGGAATGGGCTGGTGAGCAGTACAAGGGTGCGTGTGGCTGCTCTAGTGCAGGTGGGGGCAGGAGTCTATGCCCCCACATTCTCCTAATAACACTGCTGGCATCTGATATGCCACACACCTTGGTGGTCCAGGCACAGGGTACCCAGGGTTGACGCAAAGGTGCTTTTCCCCATGGGTGTAGCATAAAGGGGTTGTGAAGCAGCATTGCAGCTTAATTGATGGATATTCAGCACAGGCCATCAGCTGAACCACCCTGTTTCCTTTTATGGTTTGCAGGGACAAGACATCTGCTCTGGGGCCTTTGTCTACCTCTTATCTCCCCCCATATGGGGATTGAACTCGGATTCTTGGCCAGCTACCCTGGTATCAGAGTCTCGCAGCAATCAGTTCTCAACAACGGTCCTTCATAAAGGTTCAAGTTTATTGAGTACAGTAAAGGCAAGTCATCTGTTCATACATTGAGTGTCAGAACTAGCTCTAAAGGTGGGAAGGGAATAGATATATGGGATTCAAAGTGGGGTCCCCTGACTAGGTCGAGCCAATCAAGGAAGTAGTTACAGCATGCTTAAACTAATGGGTTCACATCCCCAACAAAGCAAGAGTGGTACCAAGGTCAGATGCTCAGGCTATGAGATAAGACTTCAGGAGAAGAGAAAGTTAACATTCCAGCATAACAAGAAACAATACACACCAGCACACACACACCGGCAATGGCAGCATAGCTGACACCTGGTTCCTTTGCACTGAGCCATGCCTGTCTGATCAATGGTTTTTTCTTGGCACCATGTGGCTGGTGGTGAAAACAGGGCTGCAGTGTTGGCATGCCTCTTTTTAATCTACCCTCTTGGCCCAGTGGTTAGGATGCTGGCCTTGGATGTGGGGGCTGTGGGTTCAAGCCTGGCCCTGCCTTTTTTATGTCTTTGTCTTTTTTTACTGTTTCTGGGAAGGAGGTGTGTGGCTCAGAGCAGGGATGGTTGCACGTGGGGTCGGCATCCCACTTGCCACATGGGTGCCCTTTCCTTATGGGTTGGGGAGGCCATTTAGGCTATGTGCCTCTGTTGGGGGTGCACTGTCACTGGGTCTTTCCTCTCGGTCCACTGGCCCTCTGTGGGGGGGGAGTGGCATCAAGGGGCAGTGGCCACATTGGTGGGCAGTGATTGGCTATGCCTGTGTGTGCATCATCAGCTGACTTTCTATGATTGGTGGATGGTGCCAGAGTTACTATGAACTCCAGAATGCTTGCTATGTTGTCTGTACCTTGTTATTTCCCCCCTGCAAAATATCCATCAAGAATGGACCAATGTTGCTACTATTGCATTGGCAGCTGGTTGCCACCACTGCTGTGGCCATTGGGATTGTTCTATTAGTCTTGCTCCCATAATGAAGGTTTTGGTTTGGTATAATGGTTTGGTGCCAGTTTGGTTTAGTGGTTAAGAAAGGCAGACTGTAATATGGAGAACTGGGTTTGATTCCCCACTCCTCCACATACAGCCAGCTGGGTGACCTTGGGTCAGTCACAGTTCTCTCAGATCTCTCGCAGCCCCACCTACCTCACAGAGTGTCTGTTGTGATGAAAGGAAGGGAAGGAGATTGTAAGCCGCTCTGAGACTCCGAGTGAAGGGTGGGGTATAAATCCAATCTCTTCTTCTTCTTCGCTTCTTCTTCTAGACTAAGCATTTTCTGCAATCTGATGCTTAATCTAATCAGCAATTATTAATGTGCACACTGTCATTTGAAAAATGCTTCCATTTGTGTTTGTGTAGAATAATGAAAATCTAGTTGCATCAGTGATCAAAACCACCTGCTGGACACTTGTCATAACTGGTGTAGTTATGAGCAACAAGGAGCAGCTTAATTTCCTCTGTTTAAACTATTTCAGGGTTTTTTTTAATGAACAAAGTAATGGCCAAATATGATGTGGATAGGGTTGCCAAGCCCTAAGTGGGAGCAGGGGATCCCCCAATTTGGCGGGATCCAATCTGTCGCCAGTTAGCTGGCCATCAGAGGGAAACCCCACTCCCACCATCCACCACCCAACACAACATCCCCAGCATGATGACTCACACAGAAGTGATGGCATCACGCTGGGGATGCCGCATGGCGACATTCTAGTATTTTGGGCAAAACACTATGTCCACTGCCCAAAGCAGCCGTTTTCTCCAGGAGTACTGATCTTCATTATCTAGAGATCAGTTGTAATAGCTGGAGATCTCCAGGTTCCACCTGGAGGTTGGCTTATGTGGGGAGGGACCTCAGCAGAATATGAAGCCGTAGAGTCCACTGCCCAAAGCAGCCATTTTCTCTGGGAGAACTGATCTTGGTCATCTGGAGATCAGTTGTAATAGCTGGAGATCTCCAGGTGCCTCCTGAAGGTTGGCAGTACTTGGGGAGGGCCAGGTTTGTTGAAAGACATCAGTGAGGTAAAAGGCCATAGAGCTCACTCTTCAAAGCAACCATTTTCTCCATGGGGACTGATCTCTGTAGTCTGGAAATCAATTGTAATTCAGGGAGATGTCCAGGCCTTCCCTTTCCCCCCAACCCCCATTTAACAGTTTAACTGTTCAACTGACTCCCTGCTAATGCCCCATGGCCTTTTGGGATTCCCAACTTGGGAGTTGTAGTTCTAATTCCCTTTGCTATGATTCCAGTAAAGCCAGTTAAGAACTACAACTCCCAAGGTGCAATGTGTCAAAAGAGGTGCAATGTGTCAAAAGAATGGAGGAGCTGGTGGGACGGGCCAATAGGATGCCAAGGCAGCTTCCCCAGTGTCCAATAGGAGAGTAGGTGAGTCATCAACAGCGTGACTTGCCATATAGAGATGGTCTGTATGGCCCCTTCCAACTCTATGATTCTATGAAAACTTTGATGAAAACTTTCATCCTATTGGCCCATCCCAACAGAGAGAGAGAGGAGAATGGCTATGGCCACTGACATACATCAAGAGAAGAACATCTTATGTTGGTCAATATCTATATCCCCCTTTGTTTAACATACTCAGTTACATCTTCCATATGGGCCCTGTTTGACAACTATTTACAAGACTTATATATAAAAAATAAAGCTGATAAACTTATAATTGGGGGTGATTTTAATGCCAGGATTGGCCATAATGACCAATCCATGTGTAGTAAATACAACAAGATTTCTATGCCCTTGGAGGACGATTTGTTTCACACCCATTACTTATAGTGCTCAAAGGATATTAATGTCAACTTTGCTGGCAGATGTTTACATGACATGGTCATAAGATCGAACCTTCATATTTTGAATGGTGCTACAAAAGGAGATTTTCCTGTAGGCTTTACATTTGCAGTGGGGACCAAAAACAGTACCATCGACTATTTCCTGGTTAATACAAATACCCTTATACTACTGAAAAGCCTACAGATTTTACCTGCTCTTGTCTACATCTCACTTTGACATTGCATGAGATTCATCTCAAAACACAAATATGGCTGAACATTTCACCAACCACACAAGCAGGTTGCTGTGCGAAATGGACGCTCCTATTGGAGCAAAGACTAAAGAACTGTCTAGAAGGGGAGAATAGCCTGGCAGATAGAATGGTTATTTTAAATTACCCTAGGACTGAGAATTCAATCATTTCTTATACTAACCTCCTTGAAAGATTCAAGTCTCTTCTTACTGTGCAAAGGAACTGACCAAATCTGATTTTGAGATGGCCATCTAAAAGATGGTTCAATGACGAATGTAGATCTGCCAAAAAAGCATACATCATTGCCTTTCACGCTTATAGACATTCATCAGCGTCCAAAAATCAAGCCCTATTGAAAGGTTAAAAACTTACAAAAAACTATATAAAGCAATTGTGGCAAGAAAAAGGAAAAATGATTTAAGGCTTACCTGGGTGAAATTAATCCAAACAGCAAATGAAAAGAATGTCAAGGCCTTTTGGGAAATGATCTCTCAATATCACCATAAAGATCGTTCTCCATTACATATGGAAATATCACCAAATACCTGGGAGTCTTTTTTTGGCAAGATCTACTCGGACAATTTATTAGTTCAGCAACCCCAACTTATCTCTGATTTACCTGAATGGCCACCAGTTACATCTAAAGGAGTAGCAGCACTTATCAAACAACTTAAAAAAGAGAAGGCTCCTGGTATTGACACTATACCACCTGACCTTTTGATGGTAGAGCTCTGTGGCTCTATGCTAGGACCTCCACCTCCACTGACTAATTACACTTCCATGGAAAAAGTTCAATCAAAATTCCTAAGATCCATCTTCCAAGTGCCCAAATGTGTGACCAATGCAAGTTTATGTCTAGAATCAGGCATAGTTAAAGTTGAAGCCAAGCTGAAACTTGTTTCTATTACTGGCTGAGGGTAAGGCGAAATCCTTAGGGTCTTATGACCTTATTTTTAAAAGACAGATTCCAATCATCCTGGACAAAAGAGGTTCTCCAGAATCTTCAATCAATTGTACTAGTGGAGGACAGTATCCTCCATCTAGATACCTTTCATGTTAAGGCATTGATACAACAAAGGATATTTGACATTGAGACGCAGGAAGATATCACTAAGGTACCTCATTTTTTTATTCTAGAGAACCGCGAGTACTTAACTGCACCAGCCACATATCTTTCATTATTGGTGGTACTCAAGCAAAGAAGAGCCTATACATTGGCAAGATGGCAGGCTTTTCCTTTTGCAGTTCTCGATGGAAAATTTAAAAAGATTTATTTGGATCAAAGACTATGTATGTGTGGATCTAATGAGATTGAATCAGTTGATCATATTCTACTTCACTGTAATATGTATGTGGATATCCATGAGAAGTTTATTGCCCCCTTGTTACAATCTTATCTTGGAGGTTCAGATAATGAAATCACAGAGAGTCTCCTGATATAACTATTAATTGTGCAAAATTCCTTCCGGGTGATTATAGAATATGTCAGAGACTTACAGCAACAAATTGATTTGTTCTACTTTAGGGTGATATACTATTTTCAAGTTATATAATGATTTTAAATAACTATATTAGTGTTTTATATTTACTTTTATTATAGGTATGCTTATGTCTATGTTTTATTCTGATGTATGATCATAATAAATTTCTGATCTGATCTGATTTAGTTATGAAGAGATATGTAAAGAATTAAATATGTGTTAAACACTAAGTGTTTCAGTTCAGGAAAAATACATTGATAAGTTAGCTCAAAGTAGAAATGATATGAGTTGGAAGCAAATTAAGACTATGGCCAGTGACGTGAAAGTGAAAAGAAGTTGACTCTCACAATTAATTGCCTTTATAGTTCAGTTTTACCCTATCCATACGCTTTCACCCAAAGCTTCTGCTCTTCATGAAATGAAAGCGAACAATTCTACCAATGACTTTTTGCTAGCTCTAATGTAGGGTTGCCAGGTCCCGGTTGGAAAATACCTGGAGAGTTTGGGGGTCGATCCAGCAGAAGGCAGTTTTTGGGGAGGGGAGGGGCCTCAGCATGATACATAGCCATAGAGTCCAAAGCAGCCATTTTCTCCAGGGGCGCTGATCTCTGTCATCTGCAGATCAGTTGTAAAAGCAGGATATCCCCAGGCCCCACCTACAGGCTGGCAACCCTACCCTAATGCCTGCAGAACTCATCTGGAACACTGATATTATGCCATCTTTCTTTTCCATAAAATCTGACTTTTTAACTAAAACTAGTGATGTTCATTTGTACATATTATTCTGATTACTCTTGCCTTTGTCATCCCTCTATCTTCCCCTTTCAGTATTCAGATGGTACTACTCAAGACAGGTACCATTCTACAGATGCATGGAATTTTAATTTCACCATTAAAAAAAATTTATGCAGACAGGAATCTTGCATTGGCTGCAAGACATTTTAAGGAAAATCCAGAAAGATAGATAAGCATCCTCTATAAATGGTTCTTACAATGGAAATGAAACATCTGCTTCAATTAGAGGAACTGAGGAAGAAGTATATATTGCTTTAAAATGCCCTATAAGCAAAATAAGAACATAAGAAGCCAATGTTGGATCAGGCCAATGGTCCATCCAGTCCAACACCCTGTCACACAGTGGCCAAAAATACCAGGTGCCATCAGAAGGTCCACCAGTGGGGCCAGGACACTAGAAGCCCTCCCACTGTTGCCCTCCCCCCCAAGCACCAAGAATACAGTGTATCACTTGCCCAGACTGAGAGTTCCTATCTATACCTTGTGGCTAATAGTCACTGATGTACCTCTGCTCCATATGTTTATCCAATTCCCTCTTGAAGCTGTCCATGCTTGTAGCTGCCACCACCTCCTGTGGCAATGAATTCCATGTGTTAATCACTCTTTGGGTGAAAAAGTACTTTTTTTAATCTGTTCTAACCCAACTGTTCAGCAATTTCATTGAATGTTCACAAGTTCTTCTATTGTGAGAAAGGGAGAAAAGTACTTCTTTCTCTACCTGCTCTATCCCATGCATAATCTTGTAAACCTCAATCATGTCACCCCTCCGTTGTCATTTTTCCAAGCTAAAGAGCCCCACGTGCTTTAACCTTTCTTCATAGAGAAAGTGTTCCAACCCTTTTATCATTCTAGTTGCCCTTTTCTGCACTTTTTCTAATGCTATAATATCCTTTTTGAGGTGTGGTGACCAGAACTGGACACAGTATTCCAAATGACAAATACATGAAAGGAAAGTGAGAGCTCACAAAATATAATGGGGCTGGTCTTTCTTGTGGGTATGGCCCCACCTAACTGATGTCAGTCTTCATAGTCTCATTGGAAGAAGTTAGCTGGCCCACAAAAAGGGAGGGTCTAGAGAGAGAAAATTCCAAAGGCTGTGGTCACTCCAAGGGAGCATGGAAGTACACAAATTATGTCATTGTTTTCAGTAGATGGTTGATCTGTTTGGTGTCAGGGAAGAAAGCCTTTACAGAATTTTTTATGGGGGCTTAGCTGTCAGCAGCCTGGCTAGCTTTCACCAACTTTAGCCCCATTGAAAGCAATAGGACTTGTTTTGTCTGGATCAGAGCCATTTTGTTGTTGTTGTTCAGTTGCACAGTCGAGTCTGATTCTTCGCAACCCCATGGACCACATCACATCACACCAGGCCCTCCTGTCTTCCACTGTCCTCTGGAGTTTGCTCAATTTTATGTTCCTTGCATCAGTAACACTGTCTAACCAGCTCATCCTTTGCTGTCCCCTTCTTCTTCTGTTACCATTATCTTGAATGTATTCTACAGTGTATGTTATGCTATGGCTGCATGCATATATATTCTCATTACCTGGAGAAAAGCAGATTATAAAGATAATCGACAGCTCACAAAGGAAGCCAACTGTACTTTTAAAATAATTCCTTTATTAAAAAAATTATAGTAGCTCACTTTTCTCCTTAGGCATTTTCTTGGTTGCTGCTCTTTGTTGATTATCAACTGAACTTTCTCTAATCATCAAAAAGAGACAAAAACCAGACAAGCACTTGAAACAGTCTTGCAGGTTTGTCTTCCTGTTGCCATCTACATCACAGCTGTTGAGGCCCTGGAACAACCAGCTCTCAAGGAACCACTTGAAGTGACTGTCAGGCAAGCATTCTACATAGCTGTCCCAGGAGATGTCTGGTTACCATCTCCCTTTGAAAACAGACAGCTGAAATGGAAATTGTGGTTTTCTGTATGTGGGAGGAAAATCTCAAAGTGACAAGATTAAGCATATCAAATAGAGGACATTCACTGGCAATTCAAAAGATAGGCCCAGATTTGTAATCAATATGTGTTATTTCTTATTTATTTCATTCACGGACATTTCTGGTTCACCTAAGGCCAAATAACTGCCTGACCTCTGTCCTGCCGAGTCAAATTCCAGCTTCCTGCAAATAAACCAAGGCAAATAAGTATGTAACAGAGAGTATCAGCATACTGGGTCTTCATGCTCAGACCAAAGACAAGCTTGACCTGGATGCTTGTGCAAAGGTCAAGGCTTAACACTTGAGTTGACCTGAGCTATCAATATAGTTCATGACATCCCTTTGCTGGCTTTTTAATTCCATCCTTAAGCAAGAGCATGGAGGTAACTCCCAGGCTGAATCTCTGCCTAAAATCCCTCAATATCTATTATAGATTTTAATCGTGTAAACCAAAGAAGAAAGGGAAGAAATGGTGATCAACAAATATCCAAACAGATCCCAAGAATCATCATTTTTCAAATAAAAATCTAATATACATTATTCCAATGAATTAATACCATTTTAATTCCTACTGTAGATTATTTTATATATGTTGGGCATCTTATTATCTTCTTATGTTGATATTATTCTTTATGGTTGTCTGTTGTATCTGTTGCTAACTACAGGTGTGATCTATAATACAGTTTCATATAATTCCATTGAGTACAGCAAATACTTACAATTAAATCCTTACAATTAAAAAAAAATTGCCTAAAATCAAACAATGAATAATTCATACCAGCTTATCACCCCTGCAGTTAAGAATCTTATCTTGCATAAATGGAGACAAAATCCTATTCACATGCTATAAGCCACAAATTAGGCACCTTTATCAATATATCTAATTCTCAGTGTGGCCAAATCTGTGGATACTTAAATCTGGAGGTTGGAGCCATGAACAGACATGACAGATCTTTCTACAAACCTGACCAAAGCACCAGATTTTCAGGAAAATCTGTAATCTTTTAAAAAATAAACTGGGGGGTTAACCCCCTAGATTAATAGAGACAGTGTCTGTAGCTTTAAGAAACAAATGCCCCCTATGGCCTTTGCTAATTGTAATTAATTATAATTATCGTATGGCAGTGTGTGTAGTATAGCCAGGAGATCCTAAGATTGTCTGGCAGCCAAAAGTTCTAGCTCTTTTAGCATCATGCAGCATTAGGTAGTGAGCTAGACTTGTTTTTAGGGCAGGGGATGTTTCAGAGGTAGTTTGCCATTGCCAGCCTCTGTGTCACACCTCTGGTATTCCTTGAAGGTCACCCATCCAAATATTAGCCAGGGCCAACCCTCCTTAGCTTCTGAGATCTGATGAGATCAGGCTAGCCTGGGCTATCTAGGTCAGGGTGTGGCCTTTGCTAGGCAACCACAACCGTTTTGCAAGCTGAAGTCTTTATTTCTGTCAGTAAAAGACAAGAGCAGGGGCAGGGACCACACCAGGAGAGAGGACTTATAAGGGCCAGGCTCATCAGCAACCACTGGGCAATACGATACCATATGATTTGCATGACTCTCCCATGCCCAGCTGTTTGCTTCTGTTCAACAGTAGCTTCCCCATAAAAGCCAGTGTTGTTTAGTGGTTAGAATTTCAGACTAGAATCTGGAAGACTCACATTATAATCCACACTCTGACATGGAAGTTCACTGGGTGACTTTGGGCCAGCCACATGTTCTCAGCCTAACCTACCGCACGTGGTTATTGTGGAAATAAGATGAGAGTGATGTGTGCTAGTTTGGGTCCCCATTGTGGAGGAAGGTGGGGTATAAATGAAGTAAATATATATCAATATAGCCAAAGATGGGGACATAAGAAAAGGTAGGTTGCTTGGTGTGTGAGAAGGAAAGAAAGAAGCAGGGAAAAATGATACTAGGGGGGCTGACAGGAGGAACAAAGAAAGGAAATAGATTGGAAAGGGGGATAGAGGGGAAAGTGAGGTGTCCCTCACAAGCCCTTGCAAGTTCCCCACCATGCAATTGGGCCCAGCTCTCACCACTGTGCAGCTGGACACAGCCTCCAGTTGGGGCTTGGGGATCTTCCAGAATTATCGCTCATCTCCAGACTACAGAGATCAGTTCCCCAAGAGAAAATGGATGCTTTAGAGGGTGAACTCTATGGCATTGTACTCCGCTGAGGTCCCTGTCCTCCCCAGGCCCCAGGAGTTTTCCAACCTGGATCTGGCAACCCTACCCCTCGCTTCTGCTGCTGGTGACCAGGGGGAACCTGGGAACCCTATGGACCATCATTTTTCTAAGTAGATGCTGCAAGAGGGACAGAAGGAGGGAAAGCTGAAGACAGGGAGACAGAGAAAGTTAGCCTGGTACGGTTGCCAGGTCCCTCCTGGCAACCAGTTTGGGAGACTTACCAGGAGCAGCAGGGAGGCCCATCCTTCATACAGTGATGTGTCTACGTCACTGCCTATGTGACCTGGAAGTGACATCATCACTTTCAGAATGTAGAGATGAAACTCTGGTTTTTGGCCAAATAGCAGACTGTCCCCCCCCCCCGACATCCCAGAAGTTATGATGTCACTTCCAAGTCACTGGGAAATGATGCTGGATGTCTCTCTTTTTCTGGGTAAGTCCCCCCAGCCGCCAGCCAGCTGATCCATGGTGGGGAGGTGGGGCCTTGAAGTAGGGAACCCCCACCTTCTCCAGGGGAACTGGCAACCCTATAAAGTTGGCTAGTGGGTATGGGGAAGAGAAGGAAGCAGGAAAAGAGGAGAGGCTATGGGGACTTCCAGGAAAGAAAGAGAAAATAGTGGGGGGAATGAGATGCCCCCATAAGTCTTTGCAGGTCCCCCACTTGTATCTCATGTTTTTGTTTGTATCTGATTACCTATATAAAATTTCAACCATGAGGGCAAACCAATATTGCTTGTACAAAATGACCACCAAACCATCCCAAGTATCCCATAATGCAATGGTCATGCAGTGGGCATTCACCCTCTCACCCTCTTTCACTCCCCCCCTTCATACCACACAGCACTACAAAAGTTGATTATTCAGCAACAGATGTTTCTCCAAGGATGAGAGGCTCCCGATGGGAAAGTTGTTACAAGCAAAGCTAATCTAACTCCCGCAACAGATACACACAGATATATGGCATTCACACCTACTCCTCCCATCCCTCAGAATTTATGGCAGAGAGGGCTAGAAAAGGATGAGACCAAAGGGTCGTAATGGCCCAAAAGCGAAAATAAACTACAAAGGCTGAAACAAATGAAGACATTAGTCAACATGACAATCAGCAGAGCCCGATTCTGACACCAAGAATCTATACTCAAGAAAAAATAGCATGTAATAACTACACCATCGGCATTATTAGGCCCACAAGAACAAAATCTTGCATCAGATAGAATGTCATTATATTAGCCTGATTTTATTGCTGACTCCATTGTCAGAACAATAGCTCTGGCTAATAGGAGGTGTAGAGGTCTTAATATAAAAAAGCAGTCACCTGAAATGGTTACAGTGTAAACATAAAATAAAAGAAAGAACTTTTTGAAATTTGGCTCATCATGAAGATTTTAGCTAAAAAGGACTGAATCCTAAATTTCTATCTATTATAGTCCCTGATTTGTATGATTTGACCTTACTGCATTGTTTTTTAAATTTTCATCCTCTTTTGTCTTTTTGAACATTGCTGTATTAAGATTGATCTTCCCTGACCTGAATAGCCCAGGCTAGACTGATCTCATCAGATCTTGGAACCTAAGTAGGGTCAGTCCTGGCTAGTATTTGAATGGGAGAACTCCAAGGAATACCAGAGCTGTGACGCAGAGTAGGCAATGGCAAACAACCTCAGAATGTCTCTTGTCTTGAAAACCATATGGGATTGTCATAAGCTGTGACTTGACAGCAAAAAAAAAAAGATCTAGTCAGTTTGAAAATATCCCTCTCTCCCTCCCTCCCTTCATCTCTCTCTCTCTCTGTATTATTACCTCAAATCGTCCCAAATCCGTATATGCACACTTCTGATCCCAGGGTTTCCTGCCAAGTTGGGTATCAGCTGCCACCTCCTTAATTGGTCGATAGAGGCAGGTTGATTTAATGCAAACCCAGGACTGGTTCAAAGTGTCTATGTTGGTGTGTGTGCATAAGCTCCTTAAAATTCCCGATAGATCTCAAGGAGCTTATGCACCATAATTATAATAAGCTTTATGAGTTCATTAAGGTGCAAGTTAAGGACTGGGAAGCACTTAATTTCTCATTACCTGACAGACTCCATTTGATCAAGAGTTTTATATTGCCCAAGTTTCTGTTCCTCTTTCGAACACTCCCGATACATATTCCGGATAAGTCGCTTCAGCAATGGCAAAAATCTCTGTACTCTTTCCTTTGGGAGGGGAAAAACTCTCGGATCAACGCAAACATCTTAATGAAACCGGCGTTGTTAGGGGGACTGGATTTCCCTCTCCTACGTGTTTATTGCCAAGCAGCCATCCTTGCAGCAGTAGTACAAGTTCAGCGGGAATCACCACCCTTATGGTGTCGCATGGAGCAGTGCTACGTCGCCCCGTAAAACCTGCAGGAAGTATGTTGGATGTCATCCGCCCATCAGCCGAAAACCTACCGGGAGAACCCTTGTCTGTCTTTAATGTTGAAGGTCTGGGATCATAGGAGAATACAGCTGATTCCAGACATCTCTCCGCTCCCTACTTTCGTAAATCAATCGTGGTTTCCGCCAGCTCATGAGCCAGAAGCCTTTGGAGACTGGACAAGGGTGGGTCTCTCCCACTTGTCCAATCTGGTGCTACGTGGAAAAATCCGAGAAAAAGTGTCCTTTGAGGAACAAGCTGGGGTGCACTTTTCATGGCATACCGGTAGTTATTTACAGCTAAAAAATTTGACTGAACTCATGGCGTCTAAAGGTACTTTTGACAGACCCTACTCGGGTTTGGACGTCATCCTGCACACATTTATAAACTCATCCAAAGGATTGATGGCGACTCTATGTAAATTGCTACTAGGAACGGAGAACCGAGCAGTGCTGAAACATCAGCTAAGGTGGCAAGAAGACCTACAGATGGAGATCTCTGAACAAATGTGGACTGACATTTGGAATTCACCTGCTAACCGATCGAGAAATTTTAATGTCCGATTACAATTCTTTAAAATGATCACCCGGTGGTACTTCACACCAGAAAAATTGCATAAAATAAACCCGGCTTTGAATCCACAATGTTGGAAGAAATGTGGAAACACAGGCTCATATTTCCACTGTTGGTGGGAGTGCCCCATCATTCATGCATTTTGGGAAGAGTTTCTGGGTATAATAAGTGATATTACATTGCTAGATCTACCAGCTTGTCCCAAACTGGTGCTTTTTGATAGAATGGAGGCAGTCATGGCTACTAGGGCCCAGAAAGATCTTATATCTAAACTTCTGGCGGCAGCATGTCTAACCATAGTGGCTGGATGGAAAGCCAGCTCTCCTCCCCAGATACAAACATGGTACAACAAAACATGGGATCTATTTATCTTAGATAAGCTGACACAGATCACTCAAGTTACAACAGCAGATACATCAAAGGCATATGAGCGATTTGTTGCAGTTTGGTCTAGGGTGCTTCACTATATGTCAGAAAAGAACATACTTCCTTCAAAGGCTGCTTATGTCCCATGGATACGCTTTTAGTTTTATTTCTAACCAAGCTCATAGGATACAGTAAATTAACTCGATCACCATTATAGGAGCTGGTTTTATTGCATCATTCACTAATTTGTAGATTAGAGGGTTGCAAGAAAGGTTATTATTGTGTAAACTTGTTGGGTTCGGTGGTGTTTATAAGCTTTTGTTCAGCTTATCACTTACTGTAAAGATAGATTTTTATGACATGTATGAAACTGTTGTTATGCTGTTTTGCTCTTTTTAACAAAAAATTATTAAAATAAAAAAGACCCCCAATTGAATAACATTTATTTCTACAAATTCAAGATTCGTTAGATGGTCCTAAATCTGTTAAATCTGTAACAGATGTTGGGATTGAAAGGGATAATTGCATAACTAATCCCTAATCCTGAGACCCACATTTACTGTGGTATGGTCTAGCATGAAAGGGTTTTCATTTTACCTGCAAAAAGTTGCTACCTTCATTTCAGTCAACAAAGAAGGTTCACTAGTGATGAAGATTGTATAAGATATTGTTAAATCAGAAAGCTAAGGGTAGATCCAACCCTTAAATTTAAATGCTGTGTTTTAATTCTGTATTATTTATGTTTTTATTCTGTACTGTTGTTTGTTGTTGGAAGCCGCCCTGAGCCTGCTTTGTGGGGAGGGCGGGTATAAATTTGACTGTAAATAAATAAATAAATCACTGGAGGAGTTCCTCCTCTCTGAGGGGTCTCTAGCCACTTCCCTTGCAAGGATATACCCTTTTCCTTGTATCTCTGCAAGGGGAGAGGCTAGAGACTTACTTTAAAAAAATGAAAGCTGGGAATTTGGAGAAGTTTCTGCACCTATTATTCCAATGGTATATTGATATGGCAGGAGGAGGAAATGGCTGCCACAGAAACAGGGTCAGGGAAAATGGATGCCATGTAGGTCAGAAAATCTGACTTTACCCATCAACATGGCAGCTATCCAGGCTTTACTGTGATGTTTCCCAAAACTTTAAAGCAAAGCTGCCAGAATTCTGTACACCAAGTACTGCAACACAGATAAAGTTCCGGATAGGGCAGAATTTATACAAAAAATGTTAAATGTTGCTGAAATTGATAAATTGACAACTTTGTTAAAAAGGAAAGAAGAAAGATTTTTTTAAAAGCAATTGGATTAAGATGTATAAATGGACGGTTAAAAATGTTTGTGAAGGTTAAGCAATAAGTATTTTGCTTAGCTGTATGTTGCATGGCTGTTGGAAACTCTTCTTATAACGAGTATACATTCTAAGCTTTGATGTTTTTGTTGTTGAAAATCAATAAAAAATATTTTTTTAAAAAAAATAAAGCAAAGCAGGTTTGAGAAAGATAGGAGGAAACCCAGGGAAACCCCCAAAGATGCTGTGGGGTAACAGGAAAAACCCCACTTCCTAAAAGTATTAAACTGGTGGTAGATAACCATGTGGAGGACTCCTCAATATTTCTAATGTGTCCCTTTATGAGCCAGATTTATTCAAAACTTTTCTAGCATCACAAAAAAGGGGGAAGACGTTATGATCAGAGGGGATCCCTGCTTAGTTGAAAACCTATTTCCTTATCTTTCATTTTCATTTGGGATTCACACAATTTAAGAAAACATTTTGGATGGTGATGAATCAAAATGCTCCAGAAGCTACAAGGAAAGATCCAGCATTGAAGGCATATTTCTTACAAAAATAAAGCAGAGGAAGCATTCAACATTTTGCGCACTAGAGGGCAATGCTCTCTTTAGAATATTCCACTGAAATACATTTCATTTGTAAAAGAATATCCTGTATTTTGTATCAAAATGTGACATTCATTTGGCTACTTTGGAACTGAAAAGGACATTGGTGTTTATTTCCAGGTAGACCATTTAAAAGCCAGAGTACTCCCAGAAAACCCAAGTGGTTTTCAGGCAATGAGATGGATGCAGTAGTTCCAGATCCTGAAGCACATCAATCATCACTGCCCAAGCCCACAACTACCTATTTGCCTTTTAGCTTACCTGCTAGATATTCATAGCCACAACACTGTTTACATCATCATTCCTACCTCTAAGCTCTGTAGCTCTCTCAGCATCTGAAAACTAAGATCTCACACATCCTCTCTCAATTGGAGTTTCTTAGCTCATGCCACATGCAGTTTGGGCTCAGTTCACTTGATTTGTGATAGACCCAAAGACCTCTTTCCAGCTTGCCTTTCCAGGATGCCTCCAGTGCTTCTTTGCATATCCTTCCCAACAAGCAAATCCACCACTCCTTGTTTTGATTCTCTGGTCTCCAAACAGCACATACCTACCTAATCCAGGGAGGGATACATGAATTCTTTGACTTTTTCTTTACATTTCATTATTTACATAAAGCCATTCATATTGATATATGGCCTTTATTAAGATGGATGGCAGAGTATGCTAAAACTCAGAACATTAGGCCTGTTGCCATATTTTAAAACTATAGGCTTAAATCAATACCAGTTCTAATTTCTAACATAAGAACATAATACAAAAACAGATCTACTAGGAATTCTTTTCGATGGGGCTTATACCCAGGAACGTGTCTTTAGGATTGCACTGTAAGTGATTTCAGCCTGGCTGACTGATAAAGAAAGTCAGGGCTAAGCAAGGGCACCAGTTAGACCATAGCTCAAATTTAGCAAAAAAATTTCATGAATCATTTGGACAGGTCTAAACCAGGTATAGACTTTTCTTTCTTCTTGGGCTTTTGGTTGATGTCCTTTTTCATTTCAGTATCATAAGTACTGGTTTTCGCTATTGCTTTCTTTAAAGTATTATTTACAGCAGTTCAGAACTGATAGGTTGCTGGAACAGTAATTTTATCATCATCATCGTGAAACCTTTATTTATTTATTTAGGGAATTCATATGCCAACTTTCTGGAGACTTACTCAAAGCAGCTCAAGTAAAAACAGTACCATAGAACCATAAAAACAGCAGCACAAGTATTAAAAACAAATATTGATGCTTTCATTGTTTTATTGCCATGTAATTTGCATCTATTACATTTAAGGACAGTTTACATATTTTGTTTAGTTTATTACAACTGTTGCTGCTTTTATTGTTTTATTGCCTGTAGTTGCTCTTTGCATAGTTTATAGGTCAGTGTTTCCAGAAAAAAGCAACACTGACCTATACACTATGCAAAACACTATTTGTATCAATGTTTATATGTCATGAACCTTCAGATAAGACATTATTTGTATCAATGTTTATATGTCATGAACCTTCTAATAATAATCTGAAACGTTTATATAACTTTGGGATTAGCTAGATTCAGGACAGATTCTCTGTTACTGAATTATGACAGGAATGATCAACCTTAGGAAGACATAGAACCTGAAAGCACAACTGACTCAGGAACTATATCTGTTCAGGTCCCATTTAAATAAATGCAAGTTGTGCAATAATCTACCTGGAATGTTACAGGCAGAAAAACCCAGTATGAAAAAAGATCGAATTAATTTTAATGGCACTTTTGAAGAAGTTCAACTGTACCTAGTCTGATTGTATAATAACTAACATTATTTGCTTTGACAAGGACAGAAAGTTGTGTCTCAGCTTCTTACCTGTTTTTCTGCCCAAACAGCTTTACAACTGACACAATTACCACCAGTAAGTCCATGAAAATCATTATGTACATACATGATTGTTCTCAGTGCCTCACACACACAAGCAAATATAATTTACTATCCCAATTCTGCTTCTCAGTGGTGGACCTTATGCTTTGACAAGCAAGTCAAAGGTTCTAGTTATCGCCAGTTAAAGGATCCTGAGTAGCAGGCATTGGAAAAGCCCTTTCTTTACCTGAGATCCTAGAGAACCACTGTTAGTTCGGGTTATATTGAATTAGATGGACCAATGTGACTTAGTAGAAGGAAGTTTCATATGACCATATATGCTCCTGCCTGCCCCCCTCCTTCTCTGTACAGCTGAGAATATCATGCTTGGTCATCCTCTTCCATTGACATTAATGTAGCTCTTCCTGTCCAGCATCTTTCCCCCCTGCTTAAACTAATCAGAAGAACCAAGTTCATCTACCACTCACTCGCTCAGTCTCCTGTTCTCTCTGATCCTGGCAGGCCATCTCATTCTGAAAGCTGACGGTGTGGCAGTACTGGAAACAGAAACCTACTAGGGTGAGCTTTGATTAAACAAAATATGCCAACATACTGCTGTCAATTAACCCCTAGTCTGGAAACTGTAATTTTTCCCCAGTAATGAGCAATAATATCATGGATAAGAAGGGTCCAACTCATAAGCAAGTTGGCCAAAGAGATTCTGCCCCTTAGGTTCAAGAAGTTGGCAGTGCTTGCCGTAATGCAAAGAACTTAAAATTGTGTATATGAAAAACGTAAAACCACACACTTGGTACATGTTGTTCTACTGCTGTAAACTAGCTGCTGAGAATTCTTTTTAACTGAGCCAATAGGCTGAGAGCAGAGGGATTTATCAGAGAAAAATAAGATTGTACAAACATCATTAGAAAAACTGCCATTTAAAATTACTTTGTATATATGCAACGAAAATAATTCAGTATAAGTCAATGCATATTTGTATTCTCCATATAGTTTGGCAGTCCCAACCACTCTGAACTGTTGGCTTTCCAAGAGCTACCTCATTGGCCCACAAATGTAACTGAACTTGTTTGCCTCTTTTCCCAACCCTCTTACATTTTAGGGTGCATAAAATGTTATGCATATTGGGCTAAATCTCTCCCCCCCCCATTGTTGCCTTGCAAGCTTTTTATAAAGTATGGACTTGTGATATAACTCTATATCTGGACTGTACAAAGAGTGTGCCAGGGAAAATGGACTGATTGATGCCCATGAGACAGAGCCACACAAAGAAGACAGTTAAAACACTGAGGGAAGCCTTGGACTGAAACAGCATGTTAAAACCAGATGTGGCCCTTTGGAAGACCCGATGCTATCCATCCCTGCCTCCCTAAAGATGACTGCAAACTCAGGTAGACAGCATGCCAGCCACCCTGAGAATCGCAGACACTTGGAACCAGCAGCCTGTCGCGCAGTGCGTTGTGTTGAGTCAGCCCGCTCTAGCCAAAGTCCAGTTATGCCCTGCAGAGAGCTAACTGTAGCAAACCACACTGACACAGTCTTGTGGTTAACTATGTACAGTTTAATTTACAATATATACAGCTCACCATCAAAGTGCTTCGCAAGACTCCGCATAAATGATGGAGAAGCACGCACAGACTACATACACATATATACAGTAATCAGCCAATCAGCTTCCTGATGAGTCACTGTGACAGAGCTTTGTCCAGCTCCTGCCTGAACCGGCTAGTTCTGGTTCCTGTAGCTGTCAAACAAAGTATCAGTTTAGATGGACATGATCACTTGTTCTGAAGCCTTACATGTCAACACAGCCAGAGTAATAGAGAAGCCATGCTTTGCAAAGACAACATAAACTTTCCTGTTAAAACACCATGACAAATCTCGTCTCCATCATGTAGGCACTTCTTCTCCAGCTTCACCCTATACTGCACATAGTTAGCTCCAACTTGTGACAGGATTAGCTCACTCACCCACCCTGCACCCATCAAGACAATGCTGCTGCTGAGCATCAGATCATTAATGCTGATGGCTGGCCAAGCACTGAGAATGACTCTATTCTTCCCCCTTTGTCTCAAATCCTGCTCTCTGAAAGGTGTCAGAGAAACATTATGTCAATTGCCCAACCATTAAACCCCTTCTCCTGGTCATCACATGACCATCTGCAACCAGTTTTTTTTAGCAACTTCCTGGGGACATGAGTGGAAGTGGCTGGTAAGAAGCCCACCCCCAAGTTCAAATATAGTATAAAAGAGCAGGACCATGTGCGCCCTCTCTCCCCCCCTCTCTCCCCCCCTCTCTCTCCCTCTCTCTCCCTCCCTCCCTCCCCCAAACCCTGCCCTATCTTGTTGACTTTGGAGTAGCTGCCCAAGAGTCTTTCCCCATATTCTGCTGGTCCAGAATATGATCCCTGTTCCTCATAGTCTCCCCATTTTTCCTGTGGATCACTTCCATCTCTTCAGGACAGGAAAGTATCACCCAATCAATGTTTTTACCTGCTAATATGAATGTCGCTATCCCTTTCTCTCTAATTTTCCTATGTCTGAATAAGTGTATGTGTGCTTGTGTTTTATTGTATGTTTGAAATATTCTTCAGTAAAGAACCCATTTCTCTAAAGAATTGGTTTCTGCAATTATTCTTGGTTTTACTGGAAAGATGGGACTTCTGTATACATAGGCTTGTGTCCCTTAGTTATGCCAGTTACACATTAATATCATAATTCCCCAACCTTTTATTAAAGAAATATAGCAATTTGGCTAACACCATCCTTTGCAGCTTCATACTCCAGCTTCTTTATGTTTAAAATGCTTTAACATATTAATACTGATTTATTAGAAATCTTATTATATATGTCTTTTCAGCAGACCATTGTTTTAAGGGAAATAGACTGTTTACTTGCATAGAAAAGTAGCCACAAATCTAATGAGCTGAGCTGGCAAGAAGCCCAGAAGAAGGCATTTAATAATTGGTTGAAGAAGATGCTTTACTTTTAATAAGACGTCAAGATGAAGCTAGAAATGATTGAGTTGAGCCAAAGTACAACTGTACTCTCTGCAAAAGAGATTTTGAGTTTGGCAAACTCCTCTTTCTGATTTGTTGTATGCTTTTAAAAGTTAAAACACAACTTTTAATATTTTTTATAGCTGAGAATGACTGTAGTTTAAGGCTTATTTCTGAAAGTTTGTAAAAAAAGAAAGCTGGCTAAATTCTTTACTAAGACTATTCCTTATAAGAAGTTCTGCTTATTTGCCAAAGATTATGACAAGATTTATTGATGCACAGCTATGAAGCAAGGATTTAAAAGTAAATTGCTAAGCACTGTTTTAACAAGCAAAGGTTGGAAAATGGCCAAAACATTTCCAAAAGATAGGAGATATTAATCATAACCATCTTGACAATTAAAAAGCTAATAAAAATGCAGACATGTTATACAAGAAGGACCCCCTACTGCCTAAAACAAAATGGTATATTTTTCTAAAACTAGAAAGTTTAATTTAGATTTAATAAAATAAAAATCCCCATAGGGATGAAAATTAAGGATAACAGGTGGATTCAAGGTATCCATAAAAGCTTTATGTCATAGGCTATTTTGGAACATGAGAAAGTGCATGTAAAGAGTTTAATTCTTTGGAATACCATTATAATACTTTTTCATATCTTATATATCTTTGGTGGGAATAAGTTTACAAAAATGTTATTAAGAGTGCTTTTTATACACGTATATGCATGTATTGATATAGAGGAACCATATTATAATGGGAAAAGTTAGATTTTATACTTAGAATGAGCTCAGTCTGTAAATTCATTAAGAGGTGAGCAAGTCCAGGAGAACAGCCAGGAGGATGCACATATCATCTTAACAAGACAGGCACCTGAATCTGTACAGCTGAAACACACCCAGTAACATCCTGTTTGTCAAATATCAGATTAATGAATGTTAAGACAAAGAAAATTGAAGTACGCATGTGTAAATGATGTCAGCAGTGATTTAAAATTGGGAAGAGCAACACAAATATATGTAAGTCAGATCCCTGCTGTTACTCACTGAACTTCTGAGCTGAACTTTTGACTGCATGTTGTCTCTTATTTTACATAAAACCTTTTTGATCTTTTTTTTTGCTGTATGGATTTTTTGCCTCACTGTATGGTTTAATTGGCTAGCCACACAAGTCAAAGAATTTTAGCACCCTCAGGGTGTGGCCTTCACCACTATGACTATTCCACCATGACCTGTTACTATCACTATGCAATACCATTACTGCCACCACCATAGTCACTAGCACTTTGTGATTGTTTATAACTGTTTAGGATTATTTATGATTGTTTTATATCTGCGCTGTTTTATGTGTTTTAACTTTTTATGTAAGCCGCCCTGAGCCTGCTCCGATGGGGAGGGCGGGACATACATCTAATAAATAAATAAATAAATAAATAACAAATTGAATGAAAGTGAAAGGATGATGCAAACATCTCTTGCAGCAAGCACACCTGTACTGTATGGACTGGTCAAATCCTTCTGTATGCTTTCCCCTTGTTTGTTCTGCTGCTATCCCTTTATTGTCTTCAAGCAGAAGGATACTTTTGCTTGTGCAGATGTGGGGGGGTGTTTTGTTGATTCACCCATCCCACCACAGAACAAAACATCACACCTGTTGTTTGACACCCCTGTTGTAGAGTCTTGGCATTTGGGGTGCTGCAGTTGCAGTAATAGACACTGAGAGGAAGGAGGG
>NW_015164193.1:264312-290982 GCF_001447785.1 Gekko japonicus
GCCGGCCTTGCAGCTCCACTGCCGAGCCCCATGAGGGGCCGGCGGTGGACCTGCAAGGCCGGCGGGAGTGCAAGGAAGCCCCGTGAAGGCCCTCCCTGGCCCCAGGCAGGCAGGGGTGGGGAGAGGCAGGGAGGAAGCAACTTACCCTCCCTCTTCTCCTGCCTCCTCCTGGCTGAATGAGGGCCAGAAGCGGGGCGGCTGGAAGCAGGGGGCAGGGCTTCATCATGTGTCCCGCCCCCCCTTATCTCACCCAAGGGAACGGCGATCCCCCGCGATCCCCCCCGAAATGACCTCTGACATTGCCACTAATGCTTACATTGCCACTAATGCTTTTCCATCAGCAGCAGATAAGTTTTGGAGCAAGGCACAGAGCAATGAGGCACGGAGGGCTTAGGGGCTTGCAGAAGGTTGGGAGTTTGTGGGATAGGTTTGGGATGAGGGATTAGGACCACTGTTCCCTCTAAGCTGAGTTAGTGTGAGCTAGCTCACACTAACTCAGCTTAGAGGGAACATTGATTAGGACCTACTGCATTATAAGTGCTGATGTAAGGAGTTTGCGGGGACTGAAATCCAGAAATAAGCAGGCTGTTTACAGATGGAGACGAAAGAATAGCTCAGATGCTGAGTTTAATTCTGGAAGAATCTAGGAGGTGCGGAGTTGCCCATTCCTAGATTGATCTTGGCTTATAATGCCCTTGGCCTGCTCAAATGAAAACCAGTGTTTGAAAAAAAAACATCTGATTTTTGTCCCACCCACTTCCAGCCCACTTATGCTGATTGGACTGTTGTCAATATCAAGCCAATGTCAGCTAGGCCTCTGTCTAGTCCTGGCTGCCATGGGAGTGGGATGACTTTGGAATGTTAAGTTTCATTTCTGCTGTGTCTTCTCTGTTCCTCTTATCTATGCTTGACCTTCAGTTCCTGGTGTAGTATTTCTCTTGGGAATTTGATGGGCTTTTACCTGGCCCCTCATTGGCCCTGGTCCATCGGGGGTCTCTTTGAATAACTGTTTGCTTCATACACTTTTAATCAGTTCTAACACAACATGGTTAAGATAACTTCATACTATCAATTGTCTCAATAAACTTTACTTCTTTGAATGAAAGCTGTTGGAAACTGATTGCTGCAGGAGTCTGACAGCCACTTCTTATTCTCCCCACCCTGAAGACAAGTGGTTTCATTTTTTGTTTTTTTAATGACACTAAAATATCAATACATTGATAGAGCACTGAAATAATAAAAAAAAGCTCAGACTCCCACCTTTCTTTTTTTAAAAGTAAATATCTATCTTCTTCCCGTGCAGAGATATGCCTTTTTCCTTATATATCCAGAAGAGAAAAGGCTAGAGACTTTTTACAGTGGTATATCAAAACACTGTCATTTAATGCCTTTTTTAAAATAGGCAGTCATGATATTGATATGCAGAAGAACAGTGCTTAAAATGATTACAATGCTTGTGGATAGACGGCAAAGAAAATCAGTTCTAAGATAGGCATGCAGAAAAGCCCCCACATTGAAGGAAAATATAGGGACACCTCTAGGCTGCTTCAGAATGATCCTCCATAACTATCTTGTGTAAATTTTCTACTCAGTAATATATTGTCAGGTTCCCCAGTCAATTCACTCTCCACACACACTATAGGCAGCGTAATGCTTTATTAGAGATATGATGCTGTGGGCTCCAGATCCTTTGTTAGGACTGGGGGGAAATGTGGGAACATACAAGATATAGGAAAAACCCATAGATTCCATACACACACACATCACACCTGGTGTTTCTATGGCACTGGGGGAAAATGTGGGAACATACAAGATATAGGTAAAACCCATAAATTCTATACACACACACGTCACACCTAGACCCTGGTATTTCTATGGCAACATGGACAGATATATGATGCCCTATCTAACCTAGGCTGGCATAGAGATCTCCAAAGACAATCCCACGGGAATTGTCTTGGGGTGCACTTCAAGAAATTTACAAAGCTGTATTCCCATACGCTCCAATAACATACACTCCCCCCCCCCAGGAATTCGAAATGGCAAGCGAAGGTACAGTGATAAGAACCAGAGCTACTAGAAATCAAAAGTAACTACCCTGAGCTTGACATACTCCCCCCCAAGCCCTCCTTCAACCCCCCGATTTATGAGGGTGACAGCGATGGAATTCTTTAATTAAATGTGAAACTCAAATGTGCTTGGCAAGAACCCACTCATTCTGTTCAGGACCAAAGTCCTTCCACTTGACCAGGTAATATAATTGGCCATGCCTTTACAGTAAATATTTGCTGCACAAGTAGGAGGATTGGGAAACCTCTAATCGTATAATCCATCCTAATTAAGATGGCTTTAGAAAGGGACAAAGCACAGCTGCAGTGCCAAAATCTTTATCATGGCCCCACTAAAGTTCTTTTTGTAGCATTTGTAGACCTGGCCACCACATTTGATTCTATAGATAGAAATCGCCTCTGGAAGAAGTTAGCCAACAGGAATATAGATAAACGCTTCCTGTTTCTTCTTCAGGAATTACATGCAGATATTTCTGCTAAGATTAGAGTGGGCACTTCAGGTTCCCTGACAAATGATATTCCAATCCATAAGGGGGTTAAGCAGGGATGTGTTCTTGCCCCCTGCTTCTCAACCTGTACATAAATGATAGGCTCTCAGGACCCAAGTTTGTCGCTCCCTTGTTTGGTCATCAGAGGATTTCAATTTTATTATATGCAGATGACATGGTTTTAATTTCTCTTACCCAAATTGGATTAAAAATGCTGCTACATCAACTTGGCGAATACTGTAAAGAGGAGGCTCTTAATATAAACTATAAAAAGACCAAAACGTTTTCTTGGAGTATCCATGGAATCGCTATTGAGCAATGCAGCTCTTTTAAATATTTGGGAGTGACTTTTACTGAGACCTTAAATTGGAAAATTCATTTGGATGCTGTTAAAGCTTCTACAAAAAAAAAACAAAGGTGCAATTCTGAGATTTTATCATACCAAAGGTGGATTCCTTGTAGATGCAGTGGTAAAATTATTTACTCATAAGACAATCCTCCATCTTCTTTATGACGTAGAGATCTGGGGCTGGAAGGACCACATAATCTCCAGCCTTGAATCAATTCAAAACTTATTCATCAGACAACTCCTTGCCTTGCCCAAGGGGAGCCTGCAGCCCTAATGAGGGCAGAACTTGGTATGCCCTCATTTAGGGCTCACATTCACCTTGCTTTACTCAAATCCTGGAATAAAGCTAATACTGCCTCTACCAACATATTTAGCAAACAATGTTTTCAATTAATGTCACATAGAGATAGATCCTGGTCTACATGTTAGAACAACATACTTGCTTAATATTCTATCCGTGACAATTTGTTGGGGGCTCTCAATATTGGCACCAACTTACAAAACTGGATCTATAAATGTGATGCTTTATTGGACAATTTTAGAAGAGAAGAGATTGGATTTATACCCCACCCTTCACTACTCAAAGGAGTCTCAGAGCGGCTTACAAACTCCTTTCCCTTGCCCTCCCCACAACAGACACCCTGTGAGGTAAGTGGGGCTGAGAGAGCTCTGACAGAAACTGTTCTTTTTCAAGAACAGCTATGCCAGAACTATGGCTTGCCCAAGGTCATCCTGGAGGTGCAAGTGGAGGAGTGGGGAATCAAACCACTACACCAAACTGGCTCTCTCTAGATCTAAATTCTCCCCTTGGTTTACAATCTCTAGGTCTAAATTCTGCCCTTGGTTTAAGTTATTCAAAAGAGATCACGATAGATCTCCTTGCTTAGTGAATATTATGTATCAATATCTCAGAAAGGCACTTCCTTACGTTTTCAGACAATGCTGACGGCTCTACTCACAGGGAGATACTCTCAAATACCGCTGGCCTTACATTCTTGTATATGCAGTGCCTCAGTTCCAGAGGACATTCTTCACTTTATACTATTTTGTCCTATGTATACAGCAGTTAGATCTAAATTTCTTGATAATCTGCTAATAGGACAAATTCTTTCTTCTGACATTGACAAGCTGGTCTTTCTATTATGTGACACTGATCCGCTCATCAGTTATAAAGTGTCTCTTTTTGCCTTGGCCACCAAAAAAATCAGGGCTAAGACTGCAGCTTCAGAAAATTAACCTTTTTATGACTAACTGGATTTATTATTTTACAATTTTACTGTATATAACTGGTCCGCATCTACTTGTGCGAAAATTCTTTTTAATCACTGCTTTACCTATGTATTATTAGAATTATTTTCTTTTTATTATCCAGTATTGTAATGGCCTTTGGCTATATACACAATAAATATTCTGGTACAAAATATTCTGGTTCTGGGTCTCTTCCCCGGAGCCTTCCCTTTCTTGTCATGGTACTCCTCGTACCTGTCCCAATCTTTGGTCCACACCCAGTTGCAGTCTGTGGTGAAATGGCTGGCCTTCCCACAGCACAGGCACAAACCCTTCTTCAGGCAATGTTCTTGATCCCCGCTGGGTAGCAGTCCTCTGCCATGAATCATCCATGACCCTCTGCCGCCGCGGCTGGGGATTTTGTGCTGGTAGAACTTCACCAGGTTGTATCAGTTTTCACTTCACAAGCCACTTGAGTCCACCCTGCCAGGGTGAGGGGGTTATCTTGGGCTAGTGCCTTTTCCAGGATGAGTGTATTCAGGCCTACCTGGTAAAACTCGATCGGGACCTCTTCAGGCCACCCCAGGACGTTGGCCGCCGTGGCTTTCAACTCATCCGAGGACTCTTGCAGGACCGAGTTCCCTGGCGGATGCCTCTGAGGTGAATGCGAGCCAGTTTGGTGTAGTGGTTAAGTGTGAGGACTCTAATCTGGGAGAACCGGGTTTGATTCCCCACTCCTCCACTTGCACCTGGCTGGATGACCTTGGGCAAGCCATAACTCTGGCACCTCCTCCTCCTCCTCCTCCTCCTCCTCCTCCTATTCTTCTTCTTCTCTAGCTCCAATGGATCTTTGAACTGGTGTCTTAGGGCTTACATGAAAGCATCCACATCTCATAGCTCTGGGGCCGCGACACTGTAGAGGCCCACGAACCAGTCCGCCGCTGTCTCTCTAAGCCAAGAGCCCACAAAGTCCACCATCTGCTCATCTGAAGCAAAGGTGTGGCATTTTCTGCACCTGGATGGCAAATAACACCAGCTTCTCCAGGCTGCCTTTGAAAGTAGCCGCTCGCACTCTGAGCTAACCTTCCAAGAGGGTGGGTGCTTCTCGGGCTCTTCTTCGGTCTTGTCCTCTTTGTCCGAAGTCTCGGACACTTCTTTCTCTATCAACTCTTTCACCAGTTTAGGAAGGTTCTTCACCAGGTACTGGAACCCTTTCTTCAGCTCCTTCACATCAGAGCAGAGGCTAGACTGGGCTCTCTTGGCCACCAGTTCTTCCTCCCACTCCTCGTGTACTTTACCCAGGTCAGGGTCAGCTTGGAAGGTGCAAGAGACCTCTTGCGGTCAACCTTGCCTCTGGTGCCTTGAAACCCTGGGGTGCTCACCAGCCATGCAGGGTCATCCCAGCGGTTGGGACTATCACAGCGTTTAGGATTATGGAAGAGGACGTGCTTCTTGGGTCTAGCGCCTGTAGCTTTTCCATCTCTCTTCCTGTTAAGGTCAGGCACGGGGCTCTCAGGTTCAGACCCAGTGCTCGTACCCACCCCACCATCTCCATCTCCATTCCCCATGCTTGCAGGGATTGGGGTCCGGATTGAAGAGAATGATGGAGTCCTAACAATCTATCAGGTTCCCCAGTCAATTCACTCTCCACACACACTATAGGCAGTGTAATGCTTTATTAGAGATATGATGCTGTGGGTTCCAGTATAGATTCCATACACACACACACACACATCACACCTGGTGTTTCTATGGCAACATGGACAGATCTAACATAGGCTGGCATAGAGATCTCCAAGGACAATCCCTCGGGAACTGTCTTGGGGCGCACTTCAAGAAAGTTACAAAGCTGTACTCCCATACACTCCAATAACACACATCCCCCCCAGGTATTTGAAATGGCAAGTGAAGGTACAGTGATCAGAACCAGAGCTACTAGAAATCGAAAGTAACTACCCTGAACTTGATGTTGCCCTGCAAGGCACTTATAATGCTCCTTTGGACTTATGAACTCTGTAATAACTGGACTGTGCAGTAAATGTGTGGTGACCCTAAGCTGATGCCAACTGCAGCTATGCAACCAGCAGAAGAAAATCTTCTCCTGAGATGATGTGCCAATGGTTCCTGGGGTTACCTGCCATCTCTTACCCGCAGCACAGCAGGAAGAGAACCAAACTCCCTAGCCACATGCAGTACAGTAAAGCCAGTAACCATTTTCTGCTTGAACGGACATCATGCCAAGCCATGAGACCAGAGACCTTGAACAGAGACTCCATGAGCTAGCATCTTCTCTGACCCAGAGACACATTCCTCCCCTCACCTTCACCTAACATTGCATGTAGGCAATCCAGCATGACAAAGGATCCACAGCCATGAGGATTAGTATGCTGATATGTACCAGCTAAACCCATCACCTGAAGCCATCAACGGACAATCAATGACAATACTCTGGCTGCCTCAGCTATTATTCTCAAAGGTGCCACTGTTAAGAGTTAAAAAAAGCCAATATTGACCAACTCTTAAGCCCCCTCCTCCTAAAACTGTTTTTTGATTAGGAAACTTCCTGGACCAACTCTTAAGCTCCCTCCTCCTAAAACTGGTTTTTGATTAGGAAACTTCCTGGGAATGACCAAGGTGTCATGGGTGTGGATGAGGATGAGCTGACAGAGCCTGCAGAAACCACAGCTGGCCCATCTTAAACAGCAGAGGAGGATAGCTGGCAAGTGCCTGGAACAGCATAAGAAGGAAGAACTGCAAGCTGAAAGTCCTCCTGACCCATGCGCTCTCTCTCTCCCTCTCTCTCTCTGCTCTACCTCTAGACCCACCCTATCTCCATGACTCTTGGTTTTAGTGCTGCCACAGTTGACCACGTGTTCTGCTGGTTCACAGTACAACCCTTATTCCCCCATAGTCTCCCTTATTTTTCTGTGGATTGCTTCATCCTGCCAAGGACACATATGTATCACCCACCAATGATTATCCTGCTAATGCGAATGTCACTATCCCTTTCAATCTATATATTTTTAGGACTGAATAATTGTGTGTGTGATTGTGAATTTATTTGTATGCTTGAATTATATTTCCCAGTAAAGAAACCATTTCCTTGAGACTTGGCTTCTGCGGTTATTTCTGGTTTACTGGGAAAGGTGGGACTTCTGTATACATAGGCTTCGCTCCCTTAGATGCCAATTGCACATTAATAATTATAATTCCCCATATTTATTAATAACCAAAAGCAATTTGGCTAACATTGACATATATACCACACGTGGTCATTGCTTTGGCCTTGAAACTTCTGAAACAAGCCCTATGCAGCTATTTGTTTGGAGACAAATCAAAGGTGCCTAGAGACCAAAGCTTGGATCACAGCAATTAAATTTTGGCTCCATTTACATTTCAGAAGTAATTCCAATAGTCTAATTGCTCACATGCTAACTGAATCACAATGATCTGAGTGGATGTCCTATATGGGGGGGAGGGAAATCTGTAATTGGGTTCAGTTTGGATGATGTTGTGTACCTTTCCGAGAGGTGTGTTTTTGCTTTAATCAAGCAAAGACTTGTAGATATTGAGATGCAAGAACTTAGAAGTCTTGCCTCTGGTAGAGGTTCCCCTTTGTGTTGGGGGATGTCTACTAATGGTACTTCTCTAGCTTGACTATCCCTGCGCATCGGAGGGCGTTAGCACGTTTTAATGTTCTTCCTTCTGCTGTACTGTACGGGAGGTTTTAAAAAATCCCATACTCCTCTAGGCTTTGTTCTTGTGGTCTGGCGGAGATAGAAAGTACTGAAGATGTTCTCCTGCACTGTATATTTTACTGTGATGTTCGTGCCATATTTCTAGAACCTCTGCTACAAATTCGTGAGGGTCAATCTAATGTTTGCAAGATGGTTTTTCTACAATCTTCACATAACTCTGAGATCACTGATTTGGTGGCTAAATTTCTATGTTGTGTCATTAAGAGGAGAGGAATGTTTCAACTCCAACAGTGAAGGTTGTATTTTTATCCCTTGATGATGTATATTTTGTTGTAATGCCAATAAAGGTAGCTGATACTGATACGGAACTTCTGAAACAAAAGTGGTTGAGGTATTGTCATTTTTAGAGTCATAAATGGTAGGGCCATTGGAGTGAGTAAGATAGATGAGGTGGCATCTCTGACAAGGAAGCATCCCTGGTTATGATTTGTGAAGAGCCTTTTGACATTTAGAAGTTTGAGGATGTTTTCCTTCTGCTGTGCTCCTATCCTTGTGTGACCTCCAAGACAGTTTGTACACAACTGCTTAAATGCCTCTTTCAATAAAACAAACATTAATTTCAACTTTGGTTTTCTGGGATGCCTCAGAACATTATTGATGGTTTCTGCAGGCTTTCATTTTGTAGCTGTCAAGTAGTTTTACAGTCCAAACTAGATCTATTTCAGATTCAAAGTTTTCCTCCTCAATTTGTTTGAAAACTTTATATGGGCATAGGCAAGGTATTGATGAATTTGTCTCAGAGACATGTGTATCAGCGCATAAAATGCACACGGGTGGTCAATAAATATAAGAATGTATTAGCAGAAGCAGCACTATATGCATAGCAGTCTCTTTCACAGTGTGATTGTGGCAGGAGCAGCACATTATTTTTTGCTGTATTCCCACAAGAGTCATTAGAATAAGTACCTTTCTGCTCATTTCCGACAGCTCTGTACTGCACTACCTAAAGGTATTACTTTTCCTTTCCCATTCCAATAAGAAGGGCATCCACATTGCTACATGTTGCATCATTCAGAGTACTGACCTTAATTTTTTCCAAAGGGTAGAAAATGGTATTTGCAGAGAGAAACATTCCATAGATGAATTTTTAAAAAAAATAAAATAAACTTTTTTATGGGCTGATCACTATGGCAAGGCCCTTTCTAATTTAAAAACATGTGCTATATAACAGCGTTAAAGTTCAACTGAAAGTTTAATACATCCCCCCAGGGCTATACTAGTGATAGTTTGCAAAGGACTTTCCAGTTTTTCGTACCCTGTTTATGGGAAAAAGGATCATGTTTTAACATTAGGCAGAAAAGCCCATTTCTTAAAAGCATGGGCCTTAGCAACAAGCAACAAGATGTCTTTTATCAGCCAAGACATGTGGAAGTTCTATTAACTCAAGAGGCTTCAAGTAAGAATCCCTCAAAATCAGCTGTGCACAGAAGCCACTTCATTTTGTCTCTACCATATTTTCTTTTTTTCCAGTTCAGCATACTGCACAAATAATTTGGCAACACATGAGTTGATTCCTGGAATTTACAGTTCTTGGAACAATATACCTTAAAGCAACTTTCTAGCTCTTTATCAATATGGTTGAACAATTAGGAAAAAGAAAAAGAAAACCACACATAAAGTTGAAATTAGAGAGGGGTGAATCCATCCAAGAGAATTCAGCAGAATATTCCATGGAATTCAGAGGCCGAGCAAGTTCTGGGAAACAAACAAGGGCCAAAGTGTGTCCAGTTCCACATCACGTATTAATCCTTCTCAGCGTCTCTATCCTTTAGCATATGCTGGATATTTCATCAGGACATGAAAAACTTAGAGACTTCTACACCTGCTGAATCCTGGAATTTCTCTGCCTCCCACAAATCATCTGTGAACAGCAAAAATACCTTTGTACTCCCACTATCCATGGGCTTACCACATTTTATTCTTTTTAACACCCGCTGTGAGGTACATCAGGCTTACAGATCACAACTATCCCAAGAATATCAAATGAGCAACATTGCTAACAGGGATTTGAATCAAGGAATCCTTGGTCTAGAGTCATTGTGAAAGTATGTATGCAATATGTTCCAGGGTCTCTTTAAATAAATGAAACATGAAACCCAGTACTAGACTGGATATGTACAAATGAAACATGCTGGTGCATATAAGTGTGACCTCCACATAACAACCATTAGAGAACCAAGGATTCCTATTGTTTTAATGTTGTTTTAATGTTTTTTAATTAATCATTATGTTGTTGTGATGCCATAAGGCCTAATTTTTGATTGTGATCCGCCCTGAGCCCATTTGCTGGGAGGGCAGAATATAAGTGTGAATAAATCTTATATATATAATTGCCCTACGTATTGGCCATTTCCAGCTCTGCCATTGGCCTGTCAACTGCCACTCGAGTAATCATGTGCCATTGGCTGGGTGCTGAGTCCGCTCCTCTTCCCCATCCACTACCACCTCAGCCACTGTTTCCTGTCAGAATAACTGCCAAAACAGCTGTCTCTCCTTCTCCTGCTTGGCTCCTGTGGGACTAACTTTTCCCTCAGTGGCTGTTGCTAGGCAACCAAGCTTGGTTCCGTCAGTAAAAAGACAAAGGAATGAAGCCTTTTCCAGGCCTTTGTGGGGAACTCATTGGGGGTTGCCATCTCCAGCTTGGGAAATTCATGGAGATTTTGTGCTGAGGTCTACAGAAGCCAGGGTTTGGGGAGGGGAGAGACCTCAGCTGAATAGAATGCCATAAAGTCCAAAGCAGTTATTTTGTCCAGGGGGAGAGAGAACCGTTGTCTGGAGTTCAGTTGTGATACCAAGTGATACCACAGCCAATTTGGTGTAGTAGTTAACACTTCAGAGCAGGGTCTGCCAGACCCAGGTTCTTGCTGTGGAAGCTGAGTGGATGATTTTGGACCAGTCAAAGACTTTCAGCCTAATCTACCTCACAAGGTTGTTGTGCAGATCAAAAGGGGGAGAGGAGAATGTTGTAAGCTGCTTTGGTCCCCACTGCTTTTCCTCCAGGGGAACCATTGTTGCCAATCTCCAGGTGAAGGCTGGAGATCACTCAGAATTACAACTGCTCTCCAGATGGCAGAGATCAGTTCCCCTGGAGAAAATGGTGGACTCTGTGTCCTTATACTCTGCTGAGATCCCCCCACCCATGACAGCCAGTGTGACGTAGCAGTCAGGGCTTCTGAGCAGGGTAGAGGCTGCAGATGGAGGGGGGGGAGATGGAAAGCTGAAGTCAGAAGGGCAGATAGGTAGGTTGATAATTGGCTGGGAAGGAGATAGGGTTGCCAACTTCAGATTGGGAAATTCCTGGAGGTTTGAGGGGTGGAGCCTGGAGAGGCTGAGGTTTGAGGCGGGGTAAGACCTCAGACAGGTACAATGCCATAGACTCCACCCTCCAAACCAGCCATTTTTTCCTGGGGAACCATTGTTGCCAATCTCCAGGTGAGGGTTGGAGATCACTCAGAATTACAGCTGCTCTTCAGATGGCAGAGATCAGTACAGTGGACTTTGTGTTATTATATGCTACTGAGGTTACCACAGCAAATTCATGCTGAGTGCCCAAGGCCAGAGCACCCACCCAGACCCTCTTCCTAGTGCTCATTGTATTTATTTCCACAACGGGCCTCATTTCTAGTAAGTAAATAAATCTAGTATCAACAAACAATTACTTATGCCATACTGGTTGTTTACATTAGGTAGTTAACTTCTGTGGGCCTCAGTCATATAGGAGGAATTACTTATGATATGAAACACATCAGTGGGATTTCTGGACAGGGTTGGTGTAATCGGGAAATTGTCCCTCTAGTTTAATTATGCTTCATTCATTTATTGCTTTTTTAGAATAACTTAGGGTTCAGAATTGTCTATGTCACTGACCATAAATGTCTTCTGATGATCAGTAACTTAATTTATGAAGAAGAAGAGAAGAGGGTGTCTGGTGTGGGGAGGGGAAAGGAAAGGGAAAGGAGATTATAAACCACTCTGAGACTCCTTTGGGTAGTGAAGGGCGGAGTATAAATCCAATCTCTTTTTCTCTCTTAATGTGTGAAAATACTAATCTAGACGGTAATATCTGAGTATTATGTTTTTTGACACCTAACTGCTCATTGACTTTGTTGTTACGTGTCCAACTGGAGGGTAATATGGAATCTGAAAATGTGGGCGTGGGGTTGTTTTACAATAATAAAAGAAAAATATAATTTAGAATTGTTTCTAGCTCCAACAGCTCTCAAGAAAACCATGAGAGTATGCATGAAATATGTTCCAAAATCTATTTAAATAAATATAACATGAAACACAGTGTACTATACTGAATGAGTACAAATGAAACATTCTGGTACATATGAGGGTGACGTCTGGGCTTTATCGACACCATAGAAAAAATCGTTTGTAACTTGCTCATTAGCTGAGGATCATTATGCTCCAGGATCCATAAAATTGGATGGCTTTAGTAGTCAATCATTATTTGCAGTAACCCCCCCCCCCATTCCTCTGGTCCATGCAGAGGTGTCAAAGAGGGAGAGAAAAGCCAGCCTCTCATATGCCACAGAGCTTTGTAGACAGTTTGACACGACAAGTGTGCCGCGACTTCACTGTAATGCATAGAGAACTCAGGGGAGGGCTTGTCCCACTTTATGCAGATAGTCACCGTGATCCTTGATTACTGATAGTAATGCGGCAACCATATGTCTACACTACTCAACATACTGACCTAACCAGTAGTGAGGAAAGATCATTAGTTCAGCTGTAGCAAAGGAGTGGCCTAACCCTCTCAGGAATTTTCAGTCCTTTTTCACATAGAGGGAATACATGCAAGCAGCGTTTGACTCACTTATTCTGTAACAAACTTCCTTCTGACATATATTTTCTGACTAATATGTTCCAAATAGTGGTTGGGAGCCATGGAAAGACACACGACTTAGTGATGGAGAATGTACATTGCAATAAAAAGTCCCAAATTCAGTTTCTGACATATCAGATTAAACTGAGAATACCTTTACCAGCTGCACCATCTTGCTAAGGATTTGTTTTCTCCCTGAATAACAGAAAGTTTGAGCATGGCCAGAGGAATAAACTGCTGGGTGTGGGCCAAAGGGCCAGAGTCAAAGGGCTGTTTTCGGTTTTTTTCATTTTTAGCATATGGTTTGCAGCCCACAGCTTTGGATGAGCCTGTAAAAAAGTCCAGGACCACCCCAAGATGTGTTTTATTGTTTATTGGTTTGTCTATATAGTGTTGCACTCCCTTCTCCATCATAAGCTGTTCTGATTTCCTCCCTTTTAGGTGGAAATGAGGGTAAAATACTTTAAAAATAAATCATCTCATGAAGGAAGCATGGGGGAAAGACCTCTCTCTTCCTGAGAGTTGCTGTCAGTCAGGATTGACAATGAAGAGCTAGATGAATCAGTAGTCTGACTCAGTAGAAGGCTGCTTCATTTAGGCCCTTGGCATTCTACACTTCAGGATTCTGCAGCTCAACAATATTCTGATACATGTCGATATATATACAAGAGTTCTTTCTTTTTTTGCCATTTCTGCTAGTCCCTTTTCAGTATCAATAGGAAATCAGTGGCTCCTTTTTAGAACAAACATGGTCCTAGCCTTCAGCTTAACAAAAGCTGCTGCAGGTATGGTCAGATTTGCCTATAGGAACCTGCTTGCAATTGCCCCCCCAGTCGGAATAACGAGACAGACAACAGTTTGGAAGTAAACAAGGGCCACTTTGTTAACTATTTGTGGCAAGGGACCATCTAAGTGAGCACGGAACAGGCAAGGCAGGTGTCATTCCCTTGACCAAACTCCTTGCCCTTTTCTTAGGCGGGTCACCCAGCTCTGGTCTTGAGCCATTGGTCTGGCTTGCGACTAGCAGCCCAGCAAACTGGTCGCCACCTAGGAGCACCTACCCTGACAACTTGCAGAGAGGAGCATACCCTAAGAGGTTCCCAGAGGAGGTGATCACCATTCCCCACCCTGGTCCTGAAAATCCGAATGCAGTTCCTGATGACCTCCTGTTTCCTAATGGGGAAATTGCCATCAGGTGCTCACTGGTTCCAGTTTCTTGCCTGCACCAACCTACCATGGCCAAGACCAAGCCTCTGCTTTGGTCTTTGCTCTCACTAGAAGGCCAAGGCTGAGCTAATCCCTTGCCACAAGGCCTGCAAAAAGAACCCGTTGCCCTTGTCAGACAGGTGCACCCCATCAGCCCTATACAGGTCTTGGAACTTGACCCGTATATTGGGGTGCAGCAAAAATTTGCCCTAAACCACCCTCCATGGCCTTCCTCATTCTCCTGTTAGCCTTACGCCTGGCACGGTCCCCAAGTTACACCACTCCTGGCAGGGCAGAATAGCTGACCATGCTATCTGCACACTGGGCCACCTTGCCCTAATCCTTGCAAGGCCCGCCTTAGCTTGTAACACAAGGGCCAAGCTCTTCATCAGACCCAGGTCATTTCCCCCTAGGTGCACCAGCAAAATGTGTGGAGGAGGCTCCCGCCTCTCTTCGAATAACAGGGGAAGGAGCGCAGGCCATCTCATACCCATCCTTCCCAACCATTCGATGACAGCCCGCTCGCTAAGGCCCAGCTGAGAACTGATGGGTGTCCTCCTGGCCCTGTGAGTGGCCCAAAAGACAGTGACTCGTCATCTCGCCCCGTGGCCTGCAGCACCTGTAAGAGGAACCCTATTAATAACTGAAACATACCTTAAATTTTGCACGCTGACAGGTCATTACCCGCCCTCCCATACGCTCTCTGAGTTGAAAGGGCGAGAGTTAAACTTATTGACCTCAGCCCGCCAATCGGCCACACCTCCGCCGGCATCCGAACTGGGAACAGGTTGGCATCCGGAGCCAGCTGGTGGAATCTCTCCATCTGTTTTCGGGAGAGAGCATCAGCAACCCCGTTACTGACCCCGGGATGTGCCTAGCCCTGAACAAAACAGTGGAGTGTGAAGGCTCTGACTAGGGCCATGACCCTGGGGGACCTGGACGTCAGTGAGTTAATCACGTACACTGTGGACAGATTGTCACATCAGAAGTGGACAGTATGATTGGCAAACTCTGCAGACCAAATCCACACTGCTACAACAATCGAAAAAAATTCCAAGAAGGTAAGGTCCTTGACCCACCCTGCCTGGAACCATTCCTTTGGCCAGTCCTCAGCAGTTCAGCTTTGACTAGGAGGTCTTCCCGCCAAAAGGACACCCCATTATACGACTCCAAAAATTCCTTCCATACAAGAAGGTCGTCCCTTATCCCCCTGGTGACCTTATCCTATGGTGCGGGAGATGGAGCCCCTTCATGGACTTTCACAGCCTCCTCACAAACGCCCGGCCAGGCGCCACAACCTTGCATGCAAAGTTGAGGACATGTGACCCCTCTAGCAACATGCCCCATCACAATTCAGGATAAAACAGCCCTATGACAGGGTCTCCAGCATAATCGTTTAGCCAATATACAGGCCTCTTGCCTCTACGGATGACTTGCTCCACTATGAATATTTCATCTGTGTAGCTCTGTTCATATCCTTTTACAAACATCCCTTTGATTTTAGAGACTCCTTTTCCAAAGTGATTTACCTTGTTAAATAACAGGCACCTTATGAGGGTGTCCCTGTTCTCACCAAGAGCAGGCCTCAGCAACGGTGGTCGGGTGGCAAAGAGGCTGCCAGGTGTGTCCATGTCCTCAGCAAGAGCCTGACCACAAGTCTGCTAGTGCAAAACGGCTTCTTTCCTCAATCACCTCCTCCTGGGCGGGTCCCAGGCCATTGGCAATTGGCCAGGGGTGATGGGGTGTGGTGCTAGAGGGTTCACATGGCCATACTTTGGCATACCCACTAGTGGTTGCCCTCCAAGCTTCAGACTGATCTTGGTAAAGAGTTTCTAAACCAGTCTGTAAGCAGAGTGTTAGAGCAGCACGGAGCTCACCACTTTTTCGTCCATAATAAAGTCAAAGCCGCCATTGTGGAGCACTTCAATCGTACTTTAAAAAACAAAATGTGGAGGTATTTTACTGCCAACAACACATTCAGATATATCGATGTGTTGCCGCTGCTCATCCAAAGTTACAATCACAGCTTTCACAGGACAATCAGGGCCCGTCCTGTGGATGTAAACTCCACCAACGCTCAGGCAGTGTGGAAAACGTTTTCCATTTGCTCTCGGCAGCAAACTAACAAGCTGAATCATTACAAGTAAGTGACTCATATCTTCAGCGCCTGCATGCATGTCTCTCCAGCACTCTCTTCAGCCACGTCTCCAGCCCAGCCATGTCTACCAAGAAAACTTTATTGCATGCCAGAGTTTCTCTGTGTCTTCTTCTTGTTGTTGTTCCGTCGCACAGTCTTCATGACCCCATGGACCAGCTCCCACCAGGCCCTCCTGTCTTCCGCTGTCCTCTGAAGTTAGCTCAATTTCATGTTCGTTGCGTCGATGACACTGTCCAACCATCTCATCCTTTGCCGTCCCCGTCTTCTTTGACCTTCAATCTTTCCCAGCATCAGGGTCTTCTCCAGTGAGTGCTCCCTTCGCATTTGGTGGCCAAAGTATTTTAGCTTCAGTTTCATTATCTGGCCTTCCAGGGAACAGTCAGGGTTGATTTCTTTGAGGATTGACTGATTTGTTCTTCTTGCAGTCCAAGGGACTCTCAAGAGTCTCCTCCAGCACCATAGTTCAAAAGAATCTATTCTTCGGCGCTCGGCCTTCCTTATAGTCCAACTCTCACAGCCATACATGACTACTGGGAATACCATTGCTTTGACCATGCGGACTTTTGTTGGCAGGGTGATGTCTCTACTTTTTATCATGCTGTGGCGGGCCTTTATAAAGCTCCACCTGAAGCCCATCTGAGCCCTGGCTCTCCTGCCTGCCATCCGTGCACTGCCTCTGCTACAGCTGCCCCAATGTTGATGCCACATCACCTTGTCTGTCCTCGAGCAGAGCCAAGCGTGCCAACACCTGCACCTGAAAAGATTGTTTAGGCAGTGATTTAGCCACATCGCATGAAGGAGGATGCCCACCATGTCGCCTCTCACGTGCCGCCAGCCTCTCAAGGATGGCTGCATTGACAGGATCCTGCTCATCCTCATTAGAAGAGTCCAAGAGGGTGGGTCGCTTTGGGGGCTTCTGAATAGGTCTCTTAGGGGCTGGCTGCTTGCCCTTAGAAGGGCCTTGCCCCTTCTTGGGCACCATTTTAAAATCAGCAATAAGGCTGCTCCAGATCAGCCACCTCAGAAGTTGCTACCAAAAATGGCCACCCAGAAAAGACCTCCTCAAAATGGCTACTTGAAGCAGACGACCTCAAAATGGCCGCCTCTAGGTGGCACCACTCAAAACGGCCACTGCCACCCATACCTGACCAAGATGTCTACCCTAGCTGCCACGAGCAGCCGTTAACATCAAAAGACCAACAGGGGGCAACAGCCGCCCAAACCTTCTTGGCCGTTTATTCCCTGCCCAGACCAGCCAATGTGTTAAGGTTTTGTTTTGTTTTGTTATGATTATTATTATTGTTGTTGTTGTTAATAAATTATTAGTATTTTGGCCTCCCAGCGGAGAGGGGAGTAATAACTGAGTGGGGGGATAGGGCAGCACCTAAGCCCCATCAGCCTCACCAACTGCCGACTCAGACCTAAAGGCCCCACCCCGGACCCTCAAAGAACCCTCTCCCAGACTAATCAGACTTGGCATTTGTCCCTTGTGAGCTAAGAGGGAGCTGTGAAACACTGTAGATCGTAGATTATTATCGATGATTGTACATCGATTACATCTTTTAAGTAATTATATCTATTTAGCTAGCTCTTTATGATTATGGATTGTTTTATATTGCTTTTATCTATATTATAACTATTTATTTATATTTTATCTTCGTAAGCCACCCTGAGCCTGCCTTGGTGGGACCACATCCTTCCCAAATTCCACCCTCCCTAGGCACTGCCCTCAACATCTTCCAGCATTTGCCAAGGCAGTGCTGGCAATCTTAGGCAGGGCTTCATATACACATATTGATAGTTGGCTCTGTCCGATAAAAATATCTGCAAGCTTTTATACAGTAGTTTTCAATGCTAATATAAATGACAAAAGCCTATTGTGTTTGAAAAAATTATTGTTATGTGACATAGCTCCAGGGCCATGAGATATGCAAAAGCACATTCAGGAAAATGGGATCCTACCTAATGGCTCAGCCTCCCCCCTAATGTCCATGTTGTGAGCCAAGTGTCTACAGAAATACACATGCACATACAAGTGGCCAAACGAACATTAGAGGCAAGCCGTCAGGCACGGCCATTGCCTTTACATACATACTTTGTATGTACCTTTGAACGTCTATGTGGACCTTTTGTTTTTTGGGACACCCACAGACTGCATTCACAGAAAATAAAGGCGAGACAAATTTACTAAGTGTTAAAAAAAAGTGGAGTGATGTTCAACGGGTCTTGCACATATGAAGCATTTTGTATTATGCTTGTCTTCTGAAAGTTTCAAATTACACATTCACAAGAACTAGGTTGTAACATTCTTACCAATCCCACCTTGAATTGGCTTGAATATTAGCCCCCAACTCTGAAAATATCAATAACATACTATCAATAGCAGCATCTTAGAAAACAAATTCCATCTGTAGCACCACTGAGTCGAGGTAAAGAATTATAGAGTTAGGAAGAAGCTAGACTTCCATTTCAGGGAGAAAGATTTGGTGTCATTACCAATTTATAGATGAGTAACAAAATGTTCTTTCACATAAAATGTTTTTAACCAAATGCTTCAACAAATTATTACCAGTTAGGAAGGCTTCTGGGCACAATGTGTTGACAAATTCAAATTACTGTGATGGGAGGAACTATTTTCTGGGAACCAGTGATTTTCAGTATGCCCCAAAGAGTCAATAATAATGTACAAATAATGTACTGCTTATGCAACAGATTCTATATATGTCAGTCATGCATACCCTGTTTTGCAAACTTCAGAAGGCATAACCAGGGTTGGTGGGGGTGGCAGCTGTAATAAGCCATTAACCGGTACTTCTGGAGTTGATAATTAAATGTTTATTTTTTGAGACAACAAATAAAGATTACACAATCATTGTCTAGATGTCATTATGTGCTTCTGGTGTGCCTAATTCAATTAGACAACATGTTAGCACATTAACTGTTAGAGATAAAAATGTGACGTGTCCTCAGTTTGTGGCATGGCTTGAGGTTTTCTGTGGAATATATTAATGTACCACAATGAATGAAAAGGGAGGGGGAGAGATTGATTGCTTAAAGATGTTCTCTTTGAGACTTTTAAGGAGAACTTGGAGGATAGTACTAGTATTTAATACTTGCTGTGGATTTGCAGATCACAGGAGTTTCCAAGTTTTCCATGGAGAAAATTGTTGTTTACTCTTTTTGGAAGGAGCAATAATAATTTCGGCAGGAATAAATAGCATGAAACTTTTTATATGAGGAAAATGGGGATTAGTTCAACATTAAAGTTGTTAACTTTGCTTCCAGGCTCCATATGCACTAATAGTGCCCATTATTTTTGATTCAAGGATTGAAAGTTTATTCTCCCCAACCTGAAGCCTTGTTCTGAATCTCAGTATATAGCAGTTATGCAATACCTTTCTTCAGTATTCAAAAATTTCATATGCATTAAATTCAACAACCCCATAACGTGGACTAATATTATCCCTATATTATACATGGAAGGGTAATCTGTCATGTTTGTGTGACAGACTACATATAAAATGCTGTTTTCCTAATTCAGCAACATCAAAGAAGGGAGGTGAACAGTGAACTCTGCTCTAGGGAAATATAGGATCTAGGGAAATATAAGATCAGCTGTGTGCTGAGGGGAGGGGGAGTCTGTTTTGAGTTCAGTGGCAGTTACTGTTCAGTAAAGTAAAAGTTCAGCTACAGGAGTGGATGTCTGAAGACTATGACTAAAAGTCTGTCAGACAGGTTCACCTTCTGAGTAAAGGAGGAGACTCTTAGTCTTAGCCAGGGGTCATTTCGTAGAAAAAGAGGTGCAGGAGCTCATTAGCATAACTCATTCACATAACTTATTTGCATATGCCACACCCCTGGACATCACCGGAAGTGTGTCAGAAGGCAACCCCCACCGCTCAGGCTCCACTGGACTGTTTTGGATTGCCAGCTATTTGGGTGGGGGGATGTGCAGATCTGTCTTGGCAGAGGAGGGAGAGCTTGTACCTGAATAAAACTTGGTCTTAAAGGTGCCACTGGACTGTTTTGGACTGGAGGACCGGGGGGGAGCTCTGCAACGTACCTGGCTGCATCTTGCTCTGATTGAGGGCAGCTGGGAGCAGGGGGTGGGGCTTGTTGCATGTGCCCGCCCCCCCGGGCTCTTTACTGCCGGAGCTCCGCTCCTGTGCGCTCCTGCAGGAAATGACCCCTGGTCTTAGCTGTGTTAAACGTAACTTGAAAAAGAATTCCATATAAGAATTCAGAGTCTAGTGTCAGCTAAAGCTGAAGTACGTTTTCACACAGATGCCAAGAACTGGGGTTTGAGATTTTGGCAATGAGTGACTGGGTAGCAGACTGAACCTTCCAATCAGGCCCAAAGGAATAGGATTATATTTTCAGGGAAGAAATGTAAGGCCTGTCCAGTTATACAGGGATTCAGCACTGAGGTAGTCCCTAGTCTGTTGTGAAAGGAAATGGTTATAGACTACTCAGGGAAAAGAAGACACATTGTGATTTCAGAAAAGGAGAAAGAATTTGATACACTAAAAAAGTGAACTTTCCAGAAAACCTGAATAGTAATTAGGAAACTACCGTATATGCAAAAACATTGTAACGGAAACCAAAGTACTTAGTCAACCATCTCTCACTGATAAGAACCAACAATTTGTGAAAATAAGCTGCTTCAACACCATACCATCCTGTCTATTGTATAAAAGCTTTATTATTGTTCACCGTTACACAGTCTCCAGTGCCATTTCAAGGGATCTAAAATGAGGGCTCCTGTTTTCTCCTGACAAGTTCCTGGGCTCTGCAAAAAAAGCCAAATAGATTCTGTCACAGGATGGGACATTCAGATTTATAAAGCCACAACTATTATCCAACGACTAGGGGGCCAGCTAAGTACCTGAAGGGAACTAAGAATTTTGGCCGGAAAAATCTGCCTGAGAGTGGGGAAAGTAACAGGGGTCCATCATAGTTTGTTTTGGCTAAGGTAGAACAAACTGAAGCTGAATCCAGACCAGACAAGACAAGGGTAATGATGTTTGGGAAGGCTGATATACTAGAGGGACTGGATTCACTTGTCCTAGATTGAGTGACATGAATGGTTTCAGAGCTGGTCAAGAGCTAGGGTGCTCAAGGACCCTGCATTACTGTTTGAAGGTTGGCATGGAAGCCAGGAGCACTTCTATCAGCTGTATCAGATTTGGCAACTCTATTGTTATCGAGACTCGGATTTTCTGGTCATGCTGATCCATGTTTCTGTAACCTCACAGTTGGATTACTGCAACATGCTCTATGTGGGGCTGCCCTTGAGGACAACCCAGAAACTAAAACTGGTCCAGAATGTGACATCCTAACTATTGCCAGGGGCTAGCTGCCTAAAACATATGTTGCCCATTTTGAAACAACTACATTAGCTGCCTATTTCCAAGTTCAGTTCAGGATGCTGGCTATGACCTTCTGGAATGACAGGTCACAGAGTGAAATGATGGCCCCTGGGAGTAGCAGAAGTGGGTCTGGGTGCAGTCTTTCCAGTTCCAGAACAATTTCCCAGGGGCCATCATTTCACTCTGTGATCTGCCATTCCAGTACCAGCAAACTTCTCCTACTCTCAGGGGGGCCTATTCCACTTGTGGGGCTGTCATTCCAGTCCCAGTGCATGAATTACATAAGAACATATGAGAACATAAGAGACGCCAATGTTGGATCAGGCCAATGGCCCATCCAGTCCAACACTTTGTCACACAGTGGCCAAAAATACCAGTTGCCATCAGGAGGTCCAGCAATGGGGCCAGGACACTAGAGGTCCTCCCACTGTTGCCCCCATAATATCATATTATGCCATCTTACTTTTCCATAAAATCTGACTTTTTAACTAAAACTAGTGATGTTCATTTGTACATATTATTCTGATTACTCTTGCCTTTGTCATCCCTCTATCTTCCCCTTTCAGTATTCAGATGGTACTACTCAAGACAGGTACCATTCTACAGATGCATGGAATTTTAATTTCACCATTAAAAAAAATTTATGCAGACAGGAATCTTGCATTGGCTGCAAGACATTTTAAGGAAAATCCAGAAAGATAGATAAGCATCCTCTATAAATGGTTCTTACAATGGAAATGAAACATCTGCTTCAATTAGAGGAACTGAGGAAGAAGTATATATTGTTTTAAAATGCCCTATAAGCAGAGTGAATCAAAATAAGAACATAAGAACATAAGAGAAGCCAATGTTGGATCAGGCCAATGGCCCATCCAGTCCAACACTTTGTCACACAGTGGCCAAAAATACCAGGTGCCATCAGCTTTTGGTACCAAGTTTGGCAGAAATCAAGAAGATTACTTCCCAAAATATCCCACTGGACTCTACAGTTCTCCTACTGAACTCCTCATTCACATGTGACAACAAGGAAATTATGGTGTCTGGCCTGGCTTCCACTCTACTAGCTGCGGCACGACTGTCCATAGCAGCGGCATGGAAATCCCCTAATATTCCAACAATTAACCTATGGCGAAATAAATGCTGGGATCATTTTATAATGGACAAAATTGCAGACACCTATGACAAGAACCAGTACAGTGTACCCAGGACAGACTTGAAATTTGTACAACACTGGTTTCCAGCTCTTACATATTTCATGGGAAATAACCTAGTACCAACCAACCCCAATTACATTGCATGGTTACACTTGTAAGTTTGATCACTTTAATCTGAGCGCTCCTTTCAAATAAGTAAAATAAGAAAATTTCTAGATCAAAGAACAGCAGTCAAATATTGAACATTTAAAACAAATCAGCCTATATACAATGTTTGTAAAAAGTTAAAAGTTAAAAGTATTGTCACCGAAAAGTATTTTTCTCTATTATCTATTGTTTATTGCAAAAGTATTCTTAATAAAGCAGTTGAAAATTAAAAAAAAATACAATGCATCACTTGCCCAGACTGAGAGTTCCTATCTATACCTTGTGGCTATTAGCCACTGATGAACCTCTGCTCCATATGTTTATCCAATTCCCTCTTGAAGCCATCCATGCTTGTAGCTGCCACCACCTCCTGTGGCAGTAAATTCCATGTGTTAATCACTCTTTGGGTGAAAAAGTATTTCCTTTTATCTGTTCTAACCCAACTGTTCAGCAATTTCATTGAGTGCTCACGAGTTCTTCTATTGTGAGAAAGGGAGAAAAGTACTTCTTTCTCTACCTGCTCTATCCCACGCATACTCTTATAAACCTTGATCATGTCACCCCTCAGCTGTCATTTCTGCAAGCTAAAGAGCCCCAAGTGCTTTAACCTTTCTTCATAGGGAAAGTGTTCCAACCCTTTTATCATTTTAGTTGCCCTTTTCTGCACTTTTTCCAATGCTATAATATCCTTTTTGAGGTGTGGTGACCAGAACTGTACACAGTATTCCAAATGAGGTTGCACCATCTATTTATACAGGGGCATTATCATACTGGCTGATTTGTTTTCAATTCCCTTCCTAATAATCCCGAGCATAGCATTGGCCTTTTTTATTGCAGTCGCACACTGTGTCGACATTTTCAGTGAGTTATCTACTGTGACTCCAAGATCTCTCTCTTGATCAGTCTCTGCCAGTTCGGACCCCATCAATGTATATTTATAGTTAGAATTTTTGGCTCCAATGTGCATCACGTTGCACTTGGCCACATTGAACCCCATTTGCCATGTTGATGCCCCCTTGCCCATCCTCAACAGATCCCTTTGGAGTGCCTCACAATCCTCCCTGGTTCTCACCACCCTGAACAACTTCGTGTCATCTGCAAATTTAGTGACTTCACTGCTTACTCCCAACTCCAAATCATTAATGAACAAGTTAAAAAGCATCAGACCCAGTAATGAGCCCTGTGGTACCCCACTGCTTACCACCCTCCACTTAGAAAATTACCCATTGCAAGACTAGATCTAATGGGTGGAAATTTCAAGGGAGTTGTTACCGGCTAAATGTCAGGAGAAACTTCCTAAGTGTAAGAGTGGTTGAGCAGTGGAACAGACTGCCTCGGGAGGTGGTGGATGCTCCTTCGCTGGATGTTTTCAAGTGGAGGCTGGACGACCATCTTTCAGGTATGTTGTAGGTTTGTAGGGCTATCTTTCAGCTATGCTCCTGCAGAATGCAGGGGGTTGGACTAGATGATCTGCAAGGTCCCTTCCAACTCTAACATTCTATGATTAAACAGGATCAAAAGGTGTAAAATAGCCTCTATTAGATGGACAGGGCCTTTTTTCACCAGGCCAGTTGGGAACAGCCTACTTGTACAGTGGAATCACAGATTCATGGTCTCCCCAATTATAGGCTTTGAAAGAGACATTTGCTTGCTTATAAACTTAAAAAAAAAAACCCAAAAGCAACACACATGAAAGCGGTTCTCCAGTTTGGCACTGAATCCAGGTTTCCAGGATGAACCACATTGTGCTGTGACTCAGATTAAGTTCTGCCAACACCTCTCTCTGTCTCTCTCTCACACAGACAAACCATATTAAGACTGCCACTTATTATATGCATCAGAAATCTTTTCCAGAACCTGCCCCCAAAGGCAGACTGAAGGCAAGACTCCCAACTCCCGTTAAACATGCCAGGCTTAATCTTTGTTACTCCTTCCCCCAGAATCCTGTATCAGCTAAGGACATACATTTATTATGTTTTTGTAATACACTCTTAAACAAACATGTATTTTAAAAACAACAGAAGAGACACTTAGAACACAGCGTATTAATACATCACATAAATAGGAATTTTTAGACAGAGAAATGGAAAAAGAAGGAACAGATGAGGAAAGAGGGACAGAAGTGGAAAATTATTGCTTGTCACAGTTTCTTTTGCAGAAACCTCAATCCAGAGGGCCACATGAGAGCAGGCCAGCAATAGGGTCAAATGTCAGATAAACAGGTCAACCACTAGCAGAAGACAATGTGCCTCCCTCTCTTTGGAAAATCTATATTAAAGTTGCTTGTTTGACTTCAAAGGAGCCATAGAGTTGAGCATGCATACATATGGGAATGAGGTTTCAAGGGGTAACAATTACTCTTGAAGATGCTGTCTTTGGATCTGTCACCAGATGGTGAATATCCCCTTTTTGGACAAGGAGCTCCAGCAACTAGTGGCCATGCACTTCCAGACTGTGTTAAAATAGATTATCTAGATTGATAGGAATCATCTCTTTTACAATTCTCTGGCAAAATATTCAAGAGAAATATTTCAGAGGTAAAGGGTAGGTGACATTTTAATATATTTTGCAATACTTCATGAATTCATGACCAATATTGTTTTGCTCACTCGTATAACCACCACATGTGATAGAAAGATCCCATTTTATTTTGACATTTCCACCATTTATCTGAGCATTTTGGACCAAATTTGGTTAATTTCTCAGGAGTTATATATCATCTGTAAAACATCTTATACATATTTTCTTTATCAGAAATTGCTTTTGTAACCTTAATATTTTTTTCCATATTTGAGACCACTAGTATAACTTGATATTATGGCCCAAATTTTGAGCCCATTGTATCATAACATTTTTAACAGTTTCATCATGCATTTTATAATCCAACAACAAAGTGTAGATTTTCTTTATAAAATTCTGTTGAACCAACAACATTATCTTATCAATTTCTAACCAATTTTCATAAAATCCTATCACTTTATCTTTGGTGTATCTTGTTTCAATCTGAGCTTTTTGCCACCAGTTAAGTTTTGAGGGTAATTTTAAGTTAAGTTTAGAGTCCAATAAATCATGATACCTTTTAATTAGTTCCTCTTGTTATGTCTTCAGGTTTGTGAATGCTTCTAAGGGAGCCACAAGTTTAGACATTTTTGAATAGAACTGTTTTTTAATTGGCTCCCAGACTTTCATCAAAGAAGCCCTCAAACAGTGTTGTTTAAAGTATTTGTGGGAGTCTGTTTTCCCATACCATAGAAAATTCCTGCTCCCCTTTGGCTGAGGGCCAACCCCTCACCACCCAGTCCAAGATGTGGCAGAGTACCTTGTCCTTGGCCGTGCAAGAAGCCACTTGCTTGATGTGGACCAGCTGGTCCGGAAGGGACTCCAGGAGTGCAATATGCTGAGCTGGGACCGGATCCGGGTCACACACAGGTAGAGGTAGACAGCTCAGAGTGTCTGTATGGAAAATCGACCAGCGAAGCAACCGGGGGGAGATCATCTGCGGGGTCTGACAGTCGGGAGCCAGGAGGCCGAGCAGCGGCTTGTGGTCTTTAAGAACCTTGAAATGCCTGCCGTACAGATAGTGGTGAATTTTTTTCACCCCAGCCACAATAGCCAGCGCCTCCTTATCAATCTGTACATAGTTGTGCTCCACCGCGGACAGTGTCCTGGAATAACCTCGCGGCCGTCCAGTAGCTGGTGGCCCAGGACTGCCCCAACCCCGTATGGTGAAGCGTCACAAGCAAGGACCACTGGGAGCACCTCATTGAAGTGCGTCAGGACGGAATTGGAAACTAGCAGGTCCTTTACTACCTGGAACGCGACAGTTTGTGACGGACCCCAAACCCAGGGCATGGATTTGTCCAAGAGGTGGTGGAGCAATTCAGCAACTGTGGTCTTGAGGGGCAGGAAAGAGT
>NW_015164193.1:290992-317023 GCF_001447785.1 Gekko japonicus
TGATAAAATTTCAGAAGCCCCAGAAAGGCCTGCAACTCTGACTTGGACACGGGACGGAGAGCTTGTGTGATGGCTTTCACCTTGTCCTCGGTGGGGTGAATGCCGGTGGCATCGACCGCGAAGCCCAGGAACTCTAAGCAAGGGACCCCCAGGAGACATTTTTCCCTCTTGACCTTGAGCCCGGCCTTGTCGAAGCTCTGTAGCACTGCCCGGAGCCGATCGGCAAAGCTGTCCGGAGCCGCTATGAGCACTTCATCTAAAAATGGCTGTACTCTGGGGATACCTTTGAGAAGGGAATCCATGAATGACGGGAAGATCCCTGGGGCAACCGAGACCCCAAACTGGAGGCAGTGCACCTTAAAAGCCCCCTTATGAGTGGTGATCGTTTGGGCCTCGGCGGTGGCAGCATCAACCGGCAACTGTTGATACGCCTGGGCTAAGTCCAATTTGCCGAAAACCCAGGCCCCCGCCTGACCACCGGAACCAGATAAGCATGGGCCTGTAGTGCCTTGTTAAGTGTGCATTTGTAATCCGCACAAATGCGCATGTCACCGTTCGACTTTACCGGGGTAACTATAGGGGTCTCCCACCATGTGGACGTGACCGGTTCCAGCACTCCTTGTTCCACCAGGCGGCCCAGCTCAGCCTCTATCTTAGGCTTTATTGCAATCAGGGGAACTCTGGCCTTTATCTGGACTGGGCGGACAGTGGGGTCTAGGTCTAGCGAGATGGCCCCCCCGGAAAACCACCCTACAGTGCCGTTGAACACCCAGGGAAACTCTGCACACACGGATTCCCACCCTTGTGACCAGACTTGGTTAACCCCCATGAACGACAATCCCAGAGGGTCGAACCAAGAGAGTCCCAGTAGACTGGAGAGCCACCCATCCACCACCATTAGGTCTAGGAGGCCGTTAAAGTCTTTAAACTGCACCCAGAACTTGCCCCAGCCCAGTACCACCACGGGGTTCTTATTAAAGTCCCGCAAAGTGAAACCCCGTGGCTTCTGAAGGGGGGGGTCCCCCATGGGGACACAGATTGTGGAGCGTATCCATGGAAATAATGGAAAAATATGACCCCGTATCAATATCCATGCTGCAGGGGGACCCCTCTATATGAACAGTCACATGCACCTTGTTGGGGCTATCAGGGGGCAAGTTACATACCAGGTGTTGCTGGTGTTGGGCCAAGAAGGTGTGGAGATCATTGTGTGTGGTCTGGTGGGCTGATGTCTTCTGATGCTGTCCTTTGGAGTGGCAGACCCGGGAGATGTGCCCCGATTTGTTGCACGTCTGGCAGACAGCACGACCAGCGCTCATGGTTGACCCCGCAGCTGGCACAAATTGAAGAGGGAGCCGAGGATGCCTTGCCCGATGTGGATCCTGCCGACTGTTGAGAGTGCTGAGACGACCGATGGCGGACCTGTAGCACCTTGTCCTCGTCCGAGGTGTCAGAACCTACAGTTGCTTGTGTGCGGTGGACTGCCTTCGCGTGGCAGTCTTGATGGGCCTTTTTGTACGCTGTGTCCTCCCAGATTTCTTTGTCGAGATCCAGATCGTCCTGGCTGACCAGCTTCCTCTGCAGCTTGGGTTCCCGGAGGCCCAAGAGAAACTGATTCAGGAGTGCATCAGCCAGATCCGGAAACGAACACCGGATGGTGGCCCATCGCAGAGCCGCGAGAAAGTCAGAAGCGGACTTGGACTTTCGCAAAGAAGTCCATCTGCTCCACAAACTTTGTGGGTTTGGGAGCCAGGTGGTCTGAGAGTGCCTTGACCAAAGAGGTGTAAGACTCGTCTTTGGTCAGCCAGGGCACTATCAGGTCCTTCAGTAGAAGGTGGACCTCCATACCACAGTGCCGGAGAAGGTACACCTTCTTCTTACCCGGGTCGGTGACATTGTGGATGGTGAAGTGGCTCTCGAGTTAAAAGTGGTTGTGTCAGTCTTTTTGGCCAATTCCCTGTTTATACAAACGTTGAACTCAACAACATTATGATCACTGTTCCCAAGCGGTGCAATCACTTTTACATCTCTCACCAGGTCTTGAGTGTTACTTAGGACCAAATCAAGGATCGCCTCTCCCCTGGTAGGTTCTGTGACCTCCCTTCCTTTAGGTGCCTGTCATCCCTTCTTCTTGGCTGGGCACAGGTTTGTGGCACAGCAGCCCTAGAGAGGTTCCAAGCCTCAAAAGAAATGCCATGGCCTCGGTCCTCACACAGAGTAAGATCACACATGTGGACATTATCATACTGTGGTTCTCTTCCCTCCAAGGCACCGCCACCATGCCTTCAGCCTCCCAAAGGCACACTCTACGACTATTCGAGTGCATCTGTGCACTTTGTTGAAGGCCAATTGCTGCCAGTTCAGGACCCCAGTGTTGGGAGTCACGAGCCACCTCCAGATGGGGTACCCAGCATCTGCCACTATTAGAGGTGGTATCTGAGCACCCTCAATTGTCACTGTAGGATTTCCAGGCATGAATGTCCCTGGGTCTGTAGCCCTGAATATATGAGAGCAGTGGAAAACGTGGGCATTGTGATTTTTCCTGCTGCAACCAATGTCTACATCAATAAATCTTCCCCGGTGATCAACAGTGCCCTGGAGCAAGATGGAATAGATATGCTTCTTGCTGATAAAATCATTTCCCATCCCAGTTGGGGCTGTTATCTGGATGTGGAAGCCATCCATGGCCCCCACACAATGGGGGAATCCCCGAGCAGCGAATCCATTCATTACCTGTGAAAAAGTATGAAAGATCTATAAGTGCAGGGCCATCCTAGGTTAGGGGTATGCCATGGGACCCACCCCAACTACATATCACATGACCCTTTGGGGCTGCATGCTCACTGATCCTGGTGGTCCGAGATGCACTACACAACTGAGGAGATCTGCTTCCATGGCCAGAAACACTTCAATGACTATGCCAGCGACAGTGGACCTGGCAATGCCAAACTTGTCTCCGACCACTCTGTAGGACACTGTGTTGGCCGGGTACCAAATAGTTACAACCAGCATACAGTATACAGCCTCCCCTTCCCTTCCCTGGGGGGGGGGAAGCGAAGAGAGAAGAGTTGGGCCACAGAAGGAGGAAAGAAGGAAAGATATATATATCTTGGTTTTATATATATTGGTTTTAACATTACGTTTAAATACATTACAATATCCATTTTCTAGAAAATGAGTCCTTTATACATTATTTTCTACCCATTTTTAACTCCTAACCATTTTTTAATTACAACCTTATCTTAAATCTCATGTAGATGAGCATGCATTTTATCAATTTCCGCAGTTTCCAACAGTTTCAACGCTATCTCACCCCGAGTGGGTAATCTATCCATCTTCCAATGCTTTGCTAACAAAATCCTAGATATTGTTAGGATATGCAGCAAAATATTTACTTCCCAATACATTTGTTGATCATCTGCTATTATATTTAATAAATAAATCTCTGGGATAAACTCTACCCTTACTCCTAAAACTTCCCAGATTATGGTTTGTACCATTCTCCAATATTTTTGTATTTTTTCGCACCTCCACCACATGTGGTAGAAGGTGCCCACACTCGATTTGCATTTCCAACAGTTATTAGTACTATTCTTCTGACATTTGGCCAATCTGTCGGGAGACCAATACCATCTATAATGCATTTTATACACATTTTCTTTATAAGTTTCAATTTTTCTAAACTTTATGCCACTCCTCTAAGTTTATAGTATAGCCTATGTCTTGCATCCAAAAGATCATAGACATTTTCACTACTTCATCCTGCATATATTCCTTGAGCAGCCAACTGTATATTTTCTCTATCAACTTGTCACTCGATGATAACCAAATCTTATCTAATTCAGTCTTATTTTCTTCAAAACCGACTGTTACATCTTTATCGAATCTAGACCTTAATTGGGCATACTCCCACCATGATAATTTAATATTATGTTGATCCATTAATACTTTTGAAGTTTTTAATGTCTTCCTTTAATCTAATAAAATTTCATATTTTTCCTTATGTATCTTTGTAATAAGTGTGGGTCTCACAAATGCCTCTAATGGAGACACCCAGATAGGTGTTTTTTTATAATACCGATCTTTTATATTATTCCATATTTTGAGCAATGCTCCCCTTAACACATGTCGTTGAAAGTATGAGTGTATTTTATCCTTTCCATACCAAATGTAGGCATGTCACCCCATACATAGATCATAACCTTCCAATGCCAGACATCTGGTATTCTCCAATATTATCCATGAAGGCTGCAGCTTGGTAATACATTCTCCAATTCGGTACTCCTAGGCCACCCCTTTCTTTTTTGTCTTGTAGTGTCTTCCATTTTATTCTAGCCTTTTTTGGCGCCCATATAAATTGTCTGGTTATCTTGTCTAATTCTTCAAAATATTGTACTTTTTTGTCTATTGGAATATTCTGTCCTGAAAATAGAAACCTAGGCAATATATTCATGTTTAAGGTCACATCATTGAAATATGTAGATCTTTCCATTTAGCCAGGTCTTTCCTAACTTCCAATAACTTAATATAATTATCTTCCATTAGCGTAGTACATTTATTTGATAAAGTAGTACCCAAGTATTTTAATTTTTTTGCTATCTCCATGTTAGTTATGCCTTGTATTTCTTGCATTATTCCTGGTGCACAGTTCTTAACCAGTACTTTAGTCTTCTTGATATTAATCTTCAAGCTGGCCATGTGTCCATAATCTCTGATCACCTCCATAATTTTGGGATGGAATGCAGTGGATTTACTATAATAAACAGGAGATCATCTGCAAATGCCTGCAGCTTATATTCCTCACCCTGTACCTTCAGCCCTTGAATTTCTCTATTTTTCCCTTACTAGATTATTTAGCGTTTCCAGTGCAAATATAAATAACAAGGGAGATAACGGGCAACCTTGTCTGACACCCTTTTGTATTTCTATACTCTGAGTTGTTTCTCCATTAACTACAATCTGAACATATTGTTTTCTATAAATTGCCTCAATCATATTCAAAAACAGTTCTCCAGGGTCCCAAACTTGAAGTTTTTGTATCATAGATTCCCAAGATAAATTGTCAAATGCCTTCTCGGCATCTAAGCATATTAATACCATTTGCTTCTCGGGATGTTGTTCATAATATTCCAAGGCATTTATCACTGTCTGCAAATTTGGTTTCATCTGTCTCTTAGGTAGGAACCCCGTTTGGTCAGAATGTATCTTTTGCACTAATATCTTTTTAAATCTAGTTGCCAGAATATTTGCATAAATTTTATAATCTGCATTTAATAAAGAGATTGGTCTGTAATCTTTAATATCATCTCCTTCAGTGTTTGGTTTATGTATTAAAGATATAACTGCATAATTTCATGACTCGGGTAGTTTCCCTGCCGTTCCTATATGCTGTAGCAACTCTTTAAACGGTAGGCAAATCTGACATTCAAATATTTTATAAATCTCGGCTGGAAGCCCATCAGGACCGGGTACTTTCTTCTTCTTCTGTTTCTTTATGGCTTCTGTCACTTCACACATAGTAATTATTTGGTTCAGTATACGTTTTTGTTCTTCATTAAATCTGTCTTTGTTATATTGTTCTAAGTACTTTTCTATTTTATGTGGATTTTGCACATATAAAGATTTATAAAATTCTTCCACTATCTTCTTTAGCTCTTGAATTTTGTATTTTTCCTCACCTTTTCCATTTTTAGCTTAATTATTGTCCGCCTATCTCTCTCTTTCCTAAACTTATATGAGAGCCATCTTGATGGTTTATTTTCATTCTCAAAATAGTAGTATTTAGCGAATTCTATTTTTCTTGCAATCTCTTGAGTTAAGATCAAATTCATTTCATGGTGCAATATTTTTAAGTTAGCTCTTATTTCCGCTGTCTCATCTCTATTTTTCATCTTTTCTTCTTCCCATTTTATCTGGTTTTTAATCTTTTCATACTCCTTTTTCCTTTGCTTATTTTTCCAAGCTTCTTGGCTAATTCACCATCCTTTCATAAATGCCTTAAATGTACCCCATACTATTTCGACAGATATATTGGGTTTCAAATTCCTTTTTAAAAAGTCTTCTATCTCCCTCTTAGTTTTCTTAATAAAGTCTGAATCTCTAAATAGCCCTGTGTTTAACTTCCAACTGACTCTCTTTCTTCTTTCTTCAAGAGATACTGTTATTGGACTGTGATCTGCAAAGGTGTTTGGTAATATTTCCACATCTATTAATTCTTTAAACATTTTCGTTGTTGCCCAAACCATGTCTATCCTTGACCATGCCTTATGCTGTGATGAATAGAACGTGTAGTCTTTCTTCTTTAAGTTTCTTGTTCTCCAGACATCTAATAAATTATGTTCGTCCACTATCTGCATGAATACTTTAGGTAATGTTGTTCCTGTATTTTTAGGTTTTTTGGGGGGGGTTCTGTCTAATTCAGGGTCTACAACCCCATTAAAATCTCGTATTATACATATGTTTTCAAAATCTTTCAGTTTTAGTACTTTCTTTAGTTCTTTGTAAAACTTCTCTTGATTTTGGTTCAGCGCATCTATATTAACCAATAACCTTTCCTTCCCATTTCTATTTATTACCGTTGCAACAATCCTTCCATCTTCTGACTTATAATGGAAATCAGCATGTATATGATCTTTAACATAAGTCACTACACCTCTCTTCTTTTTTATATCTGCAGCAATGTGCGCTTTTCCTAGTTTTCTATTAGATAGGTATTGAACATCATCATTCCTTATATGCGTCTCTTGTAGACATATTACATCTACTTTTTAATGTAACTATTTGATGGAATATTCTTCTTTTCTTTTTTTTCTCCATATTTTTATTGAGTATATATTACAATTTCATATAGATATTTCTTTCCTAATATATTATACTCCTTTTGAAACTAAACAAAACAGAAAAAACCCATTGAGTTGACATATGTCTGTTTATATCTTAATCCCAGTCTTGTTTATAACCTCTTCTTTTTCTTATTTCCTTATATTACCCACTTATAATACCACCATGCAACTTCCTGTATATCATATTCTATTATATTCTTTTTGTGTCTTCTTCAGTACCTAGAAAAGAAAGCTGGACGGGGTTGCCTCCTGGGATTGCCTCCGATACTAGGTGCTGTAAAATCCCTACAGCAGGAGGGTAGCCTCCACCCTATTACCAGAGGTCTTTGGGGGAGCACACCCTTCACCTCCTTGCTATGACCTTGTTATAATACTTCAACTCCTGTATTATTTCCTCCTTTCTAATAGTTACCCCTTGTATCTAATTTTATATTCCCAACTTATATTTATTTATTTTAATTGCTCTCCACATAACTTAATATGCCATTGTCAAATCCGAAGACCCACTGTCCACTTCAAACTCCTCCATCTGTTTGCTTAGTAACTGTGTCGAAAAGTTTTTTGCCCGTGGTCTCATTGTAAGTGGTGAAAGTTTTTCCATTTAGATTGACCACTAGGTGGCCGAGTGGAAGCCATCTATACTAAATTTCATGGTCTCTCAACGCGTTTGTTGTTTCTCGTAGTCTGCATCTTGCTATGAAAACCTCTGCTGAAATGTCAGATTATAGAAAAATAATGGTATCCTCAAGTGGTAAACCCTGTTTTTCCCTTGCAATTTTAAAAAGTTTATTTTTTGTCTGTACCTATTTGAATTCGTTTGCAATGTCTGGGGGGGCTTCAGGGAGGCTTCTGGAGGAGCTCTTTTAGAAACGTTCAGCCGGAAGGCTGAGGTAATAATCTCTTCAGAAGTCCCTACTTCCCCAGCTGTTAGAAGGATCTGTTGCAGCCATTTATTTAAAGAAGCAGTGAGGTTTCCTGTTGTGCTGAAACTTGTTGAGACTCCTCTAAGTTTGGCCTTCCTTTCTCTTAGTTTAGTTTCCTGTAGTATGATTTTATTTTTTGTCCATGCCTCAAACTCTTTCAGCGCTTTCATCTCATCTGCTACTTTTCTAGCTGTCTGGTGTGCAGCTTCAGCCTTCCTTTCCGTCGACTTCAGTGCAGCAGTGAGCTTGTCCAGGTTCTTATTTATTGGTTCAATTATTTGTTTTAACTGTCCAAACTCTTTCTTTTTTCTTTTCTTTTTGCAAATATTTTTATTAGAATTTTTCCACACAATATTTTTTACACCGTTTAACAGGTTTCATTGACATATATTTTCCTTCAAAGCCAAACATCTCTTCTTGTTTTCCAAACATATATTGTGTTCATATAAATATGCCACATCAATTTAAGTTTACTTTCTGTTATTTTCTATGAACGGTGTCAGTGTTTTAATCTCATTTCCCTTTTCTGCTAGCCTAAAATCCGTTTATTTCTGTCTTTTTTATCTTCAACCAGCTATATAATCCTCCCCATTTTTCCCAAAATTTTTGTTCCGGTCTATGTTTTAATTCCATATTTACTCTATCCAGTTCCGCTATTTCCAGGATCTTAATTTTCAACTCCTTAATTGAGGGTATAAGTATTTGATTTCCATCTTTTTGCAATCAATATACGTGCCGCTGTTAAAGTGTATATAAGGATCTGTTTGTGTTTTTTTAACGAGTCGGGGATCATATTTAGTAGGAATATTTCTGGGAGTAAAGGTAATTTAATCTTTAGTGTTTTATTTAGAATTTTTAGCACTTTTTTCCAGAAACTTTGTACCTTATAGCAGTTCCACCAAATGTGCATGAAAGTCCCCACATTTTTTTTGCACCTCCAACATCTGTTTGAGGCATTCTGAAAACATTTTGCTATTTTATTAGGTGTCCAATGCCACCTATAGAACATCTTGTAAATGTTTTCTTTAAGTGGTACTGCTCTAGTTAATTTAATCGAGTCCCATACTTTTTGCCAGCTGTTTTCATTGATTTTGTGACCTATTTCTTTCTCCCATCTTGTTGTTATATCTTTGTTGTCCTCTTTTAGGCAGGTTTCTTCGAGGAATTTCATATATAGTTTTTGAATAAGCTTATCACTCGAGGAGAGCCAGATTTTATCTAGCTCCGTTTGGTTTTCATAAAAGCCTATTTTTTATCTATGTTATATCTTGATATTATTATATTCTTTTCCCATGGTGTCAATACAATTTTTTGTTTTAATAGCAGTTCTTCTGATTTTATTTTTAATTCTTTCGTTAACAAATTACCATATATCTCTTTTTTTCTACCGATTATTAGCGAAGGTAATGTGAAGGCTTCTAAGGGAGATACCCATGATGGTGTTTTCATATAAATGCTTTTCTTTACCACGTTCCATACTTTGATCAATGCACTTCTAATTATATAGGTATGGAAGTTTGATTTAATTTTATCCTTACCATACCATAGGTATGCGTGCCAGCCCATTTCCAAGTCGGCTCCTTCTAAGTCAAGTAGTATATTGTTTTCTAGTTTTACCCACTCTTTTATCCATTCCATGGCGGCTGCATAGTAGTATAGCTGCCAATTAGGTAGAGCAAATCCTCCCTTTTCCTTTTGCCTATATAAATTTGTCAATTTTATTCTTGGTTTTTTTGATTGCCAAATAAATTTCCTTACTATTTTATTTAGGTCTGTAAAATATTTATATGTTTTTAAGATTGGTAGGTTTTGTGCTAGTAATAGAAACCTAGGTAGAACGTTCATTTTAATTGTGGCAATCCTACCTAAGAATGATAAGTGCAAGTTCTGCCATCGGTTTAAATCCCCCTCTATTTCTTTTAATAATTTCTTGTAGTTATCTTCGTATAACGTGACAGTGTTCCCTGTAATCCAGATTCCTAAATATTTTACCCTTTGCACTATTTCCATCTTTGTGTTCTCTTTAATCATTTGAATTAAATTTTTCCCGCAGTTTTTTGTTATTATTTTAGTTTTTTGGAGATTAATTTTCAAACCTGATACTCTGCCAAATTTTTGTATCTCTTCTATTAGATGTTTCAAAGAGTTTTCTGGCTCTTCCGTTACAAAGATTAGATCATCTGCAAAAGCTTGTAATTTATATGTCTCTCCTTTTATCTTCAAACCTTTAATATGGTCATTTTCTCTAATCCTGTCAGTTAATGCTTCCAATGTGAAGATAAATAACAATGGGGATAGTGGGCAGCCTTGTCTCGTGCCCTTTTGTATTAGGATATTTTTTGTTACTTCACCATTCACTATGACTTTTGCAGATTGTGATGTGTATATTGCTTGGAGCATGGAAAAAAAATTTTCTCCACAATCCCACTTCCTAAATCTCTGTAGTATAAAACTCCAATTTACGTTGTCAAACGCTTTTTCAGCGTCCAACGACATTAGTGATACTGGTTTTCCCGGATGTTGATCATAGTAGTCCAGCATATTAATTATATTTCTTATATTATTTTGGATTTTCCTTTTTGGCAGGAATCCCGATTGATCTTTATGGATTACCTGTCCTAAAATTTCCTTTAATCTGCTTGCTAGGATTTTGGTAAAAATTTTATAATCAGTGTTTAATAAGGATATAGGTCGGTAGTTTTTTATCTCTACTTCATTTGAGCCTGGTTTATGTATCAATGTGATTGTAGCTTCATTCCATGACGCTGGCATCTTACCCGCTTCCATTATCTTTTGTAGTGTGGCTTTTAATGGGTCACCTATCTGGTCCTCAAATTTTTGATAGAATTCTAAGGGGATACCATCCGGACCTGGTGTTTTCCCTTTCTTTCCATTTTTAATAGCTTCTATTACCTCACACATCGTAAAAGGTTCATTTAATCGCATTATCTGTTGTTTACTAAAATTTTTCTTTTCCCATTTCTCTTGGTATTCTTGAACATCCTTTTCTATTATATCTGGGTTTTTGTACAGATCATTATAAAATTTTTCTACTATCTGTTTTATCTCGTGTTGTTTAGTTTTTTCCAATCCATTCTCATCCTTTAATGCCTTAATTATTTTCCTTTCCTTTTCTTTTTTGAGTTTATATGCTAGCCACCTAGTTGGTTTGTTTCCTTTTTCAAAATAATATAATTTAGCTGATTCTATTTTCTTTGCTAGCTCCCTTGACAATATTAAATTTAATTGATGTTGTAGTCTTATTATCTTGAATCCTTTACTACACTCCTTTTTCATCCTGGTTTCTTCTTCTACAATTTGCTCTTTTAAAGTTTCTAATTCTTTAATTTCCTGCTTTTTTCCCCATGATCCTTGGTTGATCCACCATCCTCTCATGTATGCCTTAAAGGCATCCCAAATTATATCTCTAGGAGTGTCTTGTTGCAAATTTATTTTAAAAAACTCTTTTATTATATCTCTGGTCTTATCCATTATTTTTTTATCTTCTAATAATTTCAAATTCATTGACCACCTTGAACTTTTATGTGTTGTATGCATGGTTAACAAAATCGGGCTGTGGTCCGCAAAGGTATTTGGCATTATTTCTGCCTCCTCTATTATTTTGATTAAGGATGCTGATGTCCATGCCATATCTATTCTTGACCACACCTTGTGTCGAGTAGAACGTATAGTCTTTTGTAGTGATGTTTCTTGTTCTCCATATGTCTACCAGGGTGTGTTCTTCCGCTAATTTCAAAAAGGATTTTGGTAATGAGTTTCCTTTCACTTTTTTCTTCGCATCCTGGGACTTTTTATCTAGTTTGATATCAAGTACGGAGTTATAATCGCCTACTATACATATATCCTCATGTGTAGTTTCTGATAAACTTTTTTGTAGTGTTTTGAAAAATTTCCCTTGCTTTTGGTTAGGTGCATAGATGTTAACTATCAGCATTCTTTCCTCCTGTCTTTTAATGGATATCGCTAATATTCTACCATCTTTAGAGCTAAACTCTAAATTTGGCTGTAAATATTCTTTAACATATGTTGCCACTCCTTTCTTCTTTTCTTTCGGGTCCGAATCTGAAAATAGAATCCCTAATTTATTCTCCCTTAAGTATTTTTCCTCGCCCTTTTTTATATGTGTCTCTTGTAGACATATTATATCTACATTTAATCTAGTTAGTTGGTGGAAAAATTTTCTCCTTTTTTGTGGACCATTAAGTCCATTTACATTGACCGATATTAGCTTAGTCTTCTTCCAATTCTCCATCTTCTTTTCCTTTATGCTTTCTTTCTCTCTTCTTACCTTGGAGTCTTGTTAACATATTGGATGCAGTGTACCCTGATTTCCCCTTTCCCTGTTTCTTTTTTGCTGCTTGCTTCTCATTCGTTACTGTAGCTTGTATTTCTGTTTCTCCTTCTGGGGTCTCTTCTTCTGAAGTTTCTGATTCCTCTTCTTCCCGCTGTTTTCCAAAATCTTCCCCATATGTTTCTAAAAAGTTCTCCATCTTGAAGATTGAGTTTATATTGAATCTCTTTCCTTGGAACGTGAATAATAGGCCTTCGGGTAGCAGCCATCTATAAATTATATTATTCAGTCTCAGTAATCTCGTCAAATTTGCATACTGGAATCTTTTCTCTCTAACCCTCCATGGTGTATCTTTCAGGAATTTTATTTCTTCTTCTCCCACGAATATTGCTTTTTGGTCCGCATTTCTCAGTGTTTTATCTCGTAAGTCTTTTCTGTTAAATTTGATATGTATTTCCCTTGGTGTTTTGTTTTTCTTTGCAAAGGATGTATTCTTTCTGTATACCGCGTCAATGTCTCTAGAAATTTCTTCCTTTGCACCTAGTTCTAATTTTTCTGATAGTAGTGTCACCATCTCTTCCTTCAAATCTTTTCCTTTTGTTTCTGGTATATTCTGGCATCTTATCACCATAGCTGCCTTCTCCATTTCCAAAGCAATTAAGGACTGCTCTATTCTTTCCGTATTTGCTTTATGTTCCCATAGTTCTTCTTGTAATTCCCGATTCCCTTTTTCCACCTTCTTGATTCCTTTAGCATTTGTGTCTATTTCATGTTTGTATTGGTCAAGTTTATTTTTAATTGTTTCTGTTTCTTGGAAAATTGCTTCCATTTTAGTATGGATGGGGTCTAGTTCTTTCTTCATCACAGTGGGTAAGATGGTTTCCATTGTCTCCTTTATTGCTGAAGCAACTGCCTCTTTAACTGAAGATTGTACTGTATGTGTTACAATGTCATTTACCCAGTCCTTTAAGTCTGCCTTCAAATCTTCCATTGTAGTAGTAATTGTAGGATTTGCTACCTGTTGTAGCTTAGTTTGAGTTTTTGGGGAGGGTATTGAACCTTTTCTTGATGAGAAACCTGAAGCCATTTCCTACTTACCAAGGTTTTTATATTTATATGTTACAAATTTTGTTTGTAATTTGATCCGCTTATTTAGGTGTAGTTTTTGAAATTTATTCATGTACTATAATTGTACTATAGTTGCTTGTATTTTAGTTGAGTACACTTAGTGTTTATGTTTGTTTATTTGTTAATCAGTGTTATTTATTAGTCAAATTTTTACTTGTTAATTTCCCTATTTTATTTTCTATTCTCTCTCCTTTTCTTGCCTATCCCTTTGTACTTTCCCAAACTTGGCTATTCTCCCTATTTATTTCCTTCTGTTTCCTTCCCTTTTAGATTATCTCAACTTTCTACCCCTTCAATGACCCTCCCCTCCCCTTATTACATCCCCTAGCAATTCTTTTCAACAATCAGTGCAACAACATATAGATATACAATACAACAGGTAAATATACAATTTGTCAGGCACTTATTTGTTTTCAGTCCCTCTTGGCTCCTTTGCTCCCTCCGACTCTCCAGCCTCCGTTATTTTAAATACTTCTTTCTACTTTCCCACGTCTCTCATGAGTTCCTGGGTAAGTTGTTTCTCTCCGGATTGTGTTTATGTGACTCTCTTTCTTTAATTGCCCAACATCACCACACAGAGTCTTTATTTCACTCTTATTTTCTTCCTTTATCTCTGACAAAGCCTGCATAATCATTATCTGGTAGCTTTGATCAGGCTTGCTTTCTCCCAGAGCCATTCCCCCCCACAGATAAATCTCCTGTTCTAAATCGTCAGAGTCTGTGTTTATCTTCCTTGGAGGTCTTTGAGGGAGGGGTCTTGGCTCCCTTCTTTCCTCTAGTCTTTCCCATAACTGGCATTGAAGTTTGTGTCAGCGTTGGTTTTGTTTTAGAGAGTAAAATTGTTGTTCTTCAGTGGGAGTAGCAGGAGCTTCGAAGGGATGCAGCCAGCCAGAAGCTCAGTTACCATGCCCCTTCCTTCTTCTTTTCTGAGGACTATTTAATCCATTCACATTAATCGAAAGGATCTTCATCCCTTCATGTTTGTTTTTGTTATCTTTTTCTCTGGCTCTGTACTGGAATCTTGTTAATATGTGGGATACCGCTGCTCCCCACCCTCTTTTCCCTCTCTTTCCATCATTTTTTCTAGATCTTTCTTTTTCTTGTCCTAAATTTCCTTCTTCTTTCTCTTCCTCTTCTACTTCCCCTTCTTCTGCCCTTTCTTCATCTTCATCCTCATCTTCTCCCTTCTGCCATCCCAAGTCCTCTCCATGCTTCTCAAGGAAATTTTCTACTTTAAATATCGAGTCCAGATGGTACCTTTTACCTTCATAATGAAACAATATTCCTTCAGGGATCAACCATCTAAACATAATTCCACTCTTTTTTAGCAAGTTTGTTAAGATTTGATAATTTTGTCTCTTTTCCCTCATTCTCCAAGGGATCTCTTTTAGTAGCCTAATTTCTGCTCCTTGTATTGTCACTTTTTTTCATATGACGCTTTAAGAATTTTTTCTTTCATTTCCCGTTTGTGGAACTTTATGTGAACGTCCCAAGGTAGGTTATGTCTTTTCGCATATGCAGAATTTTGTCTATAAACTGATTCCATTTCAGTCATAACTTCTTCTTGTGAACCTATTTGCAATTGTTCTCCTAAGTTCTGTGCTACCACCTTCTTCAATTTTTTTCTCCAGTTTTTCTGGTATATTTTGGCATTTAATAACTAAAGCTGCCTTATCCATCTCTAAATTGATCAGGGTTTCTTCTATTTGTTCATTTTTACTTTTCAATTCTTGTATTTCAAAATCTAAATCTCCTACCTTCCCTTTCATTTTCTCATTGTTAGATATGATTTGTACAATTTCTTGTTTATTCTCTAACAATTGTTTTTTAATCTCCTCAGTTTCTAATTTAATTTGTTCGGTTATATTTTGTACGGGTTCTATCTCCTTATTGATGAGCATTGGTAAAATTTCTTCCACCATTGTTCTCACTGTTTGTGCTACACTCTCTTGAATTAGTATCTTTACATCTTTCCTAGTCATCTGCGAGATGTTCATCGTACCTGTTTTCAGTTGACTCATTCCTCCCCCCTGCCCTGGTGATGTCACTGATCCTTTCCTTGATCCTGATGCCATTAGTCAATTAAGTTCTCAAGCCTAGATACTAAAGCCTAGATACTAAAGAATACTAAGATAGCTCAAATATCTCTTATAATCCTCTTTGTTCAATTAGCTATATATTACTGATACTATTATATCCGATTCAAAATTCTAATTCCCCCCCATTTTTCCTTATTTATTGCTCATAGGCCCTCTTTTTACTTTCCCCCAACTTCCTCTTCAAAAACCCCAACAACTGGATCTCTATATGAAAAAAAATCTAGATTTACAAAGTCCAACCGTTATTTTTCTTCTTTTCTTGTAATTAGTTCAGCTGTCTCATTTAGTTGCTTCAGTTCTTTTAATCTTTCAGTCTCTCCTTTATTCTTTTGCTGTCCTCTTGGCACTTCTTTTCCGCCCTTCTTCTCTGTACTTCCTACTTTCTTCACTGTCCACCTTCCACATCATTTTCCCATCTGTTCTTTCATGCCACGTCACATCGCTACGTCTCCCCGCTGCTACGTCACACCAGTGCATCGTCTCAGCTTCTCCAATTATTCCCACGTAATGGTGCTTAGCGTTTTTCCCAGCGGCAAAAACAGACACACCCAGAGAGGAAAAAGATCTTAGTGCAGACTTTTACTAATTCTCTAAAGCTATTCCTTCATGCTTGCCCCTTCCACTTAGACTACTCTTCCCCAGCTTTTCTACATTTTCCTTTTCTGTAGCCACTCCTGATAAGTCTCAATCTTCCTTCCCTCCTTCTTTTCGTGGGACGTTTCCACCCTTCTTACTTCCCTTTCACCCTTACTTCTTCCATATAACCCACAAGGGAAACAGATTGCGGTAAGTAATATATACTTCCAATGGAAAAAAAATACTTAGCTTCACTAAGTCGTGCAGCGTTTTCTTCCTTTCTTGGACTCCTCTCAGTTCTGCTGGGCCCCCTCTTGCACTTAACAAAACTGCTGTCTCGTCTGGGCTCTGTATACTTTCTGCCTCGGGACGTGGCTGTAACTCTGTAGGGGGGGATTGCCACCCCCTCTCCTACTTCCAGCAGAAGTCTCTTGCCAGCACTCACTCTCCGGGAGAGTCCTGGGCATTGGATAAACCTTTGAAAGGTATACAGACTGGCTGGTGTGGAGAGCAAACTTACCACACATCCGCCATCGCTAAGCCCGGAACTGGATCTCCGTATGATGAAGGGAGCTTTGACTCTTGAAACCTTACAACCAAAAAAAGCTTTTTGGTCTCTGTATTCACATCAAGAAAGCTTGTTTCTCTTCCATCCCCATCAAGCTGGGAAGGGACAGATGCAGCAGTTTTAATCTCTGACTTGCAAAAGGAAGAACAGAAAAAGCCCCTTTCTCTCATTGCTCTGCAGCTACTCTTCCAGCTAGTCAGCTGGGAATCAGTTCTTTTCTTCCCTCCATCTTCCCCCCTCCCCCCCAAAAAAGCCCTTGGGTACAGAGCAATATTTCCCCAGCTGGAAAACAGAAGTCTCTGGATGGCTGTAAGTAGCTTGTTCCTGTAAATATACACGAACATGTTGCAAAACCCCTGCTGATTAATGGGCTTTCTGATCACCACCGGAGAAGAGGAAGTGAGTGAAACTGGTAGGTGTTTGAGCATCCCTGCTGCAGCCAGGATATAAGACAGCAAAAAGTGAAAATTCAGAGACCTGCATTCTACCACCAAACTGAAAGAGCATCTGTGCCTATGCAGGACCTAAATATAGATATTTTCAGATTTATCTGAAATCCTCTTGATACAGAAGCTGACATAAGCACACATATCTCTGTGTAAGGCACTGTTCTTGGTATAACTAACCAACACACTAAATTGCTATCAACAAAATATCATCCAACATGTATCTATTTTGGTGACAACCCCATAAATTGAGTGTAATTGGGGTATAAGTGCTTTGTTTTGCTGCCACCTACTGGAACATGTGATACAATAATTCAAAGTTTCCACAGCAAGTATTTCTTTTTACATTATTTCACACTGCAATATTTAAGAAAATGGGGCTGATTTGAAGAAACAATTGTCAGTTATGCTGCCATTGTGGCTGGTGGAGGGGGAGATGGTTGATTTATGTCTCCTTCCAGGTTTGGTATGTTTGGTTTCAATTCTCAGAATTTGCATTATTGCTGTTTGACTTTGGTGTCTGCTGCACTGCTTTCCCTTGGAATGTTAACCAATTAATTTTAGGCATGCAAAGGCTTCTTCCCTGATTGGCTTTGAGCCATCAGGAAACCCCACTTTGAACCAGGTATAATCATCCTTTTCCCACTTTTTGAATTAGTTCTGACACTGAACGTGTATGAATGACTTGCCTATACTGGAACAATAAACTGAAACTTCATTGAAAGCCTGTTGTTGATTCCTGATTGCTGCAAGACTCTGACAGAGTGTCAGAATTCCTCATAGACCTCGACCCTCATACCTCACCATGAGTGCCGAGGATCGCGTGGGCGTCCCGACTACTACAACTGAAGAGAGTCCCATTATGATGGAGATCCCAGCCACTACTGGGGCTTGGGGAGAGGAGAAGCCATGGTGGGACATGTACTCATGGGCTAATTTTACCACCGAGACCCTAGAGACATGGGCTACTACCCCCCAGTTTCGCAGCACCAGCCAGTATGACTACCCTGGTCTCAGAGATAGGCTCTGGGAAAAGGCACGGCTGGAGGAGAGGGCAGAGGAGCCGCTGGACAGCGGAAGCCTCCAGTTACAAGCCCAATTTGAAGAACTCCGGCAGGAAATTCACGTTTCTACGAGATTGGGGTTACCTCTACCCATCAGACGAGCACCAGGTGGATTATATAGGTTCCTGGTTATGAGAGTGAGTGCCTGACTGGTATGTTGCACTGCACAACCTTCGAGGCCCCAAACTCTGCAATGTGCAACCCTTCATGTGGGCTTTGTAGCGGCAATACAAGGACCCGATGGAAGCTGAGAAGGCCCGCACAAAACTATGGGCCCTGAAACAGGGCAACTGGTCAGTGCGTGAGTACTTAGATGAGTTCAAGATGTATGCAGCTAAGAACCAAGGTTGGCTGGAGGCTGTGCTGGTGGAGCAGTATCGACTGGGACTAGATCCATCGATCCTGAAGAACGTGCTCCAGAGTGTGAATCCCTTAACCTTGGTGGGGTAGGTGAGTGAGGCAGGGGAAGTGGAGAACCATCTGCAGATGATCAAACTCCTGACCATGAAAGCATACCCCAAAATGTCAGGGGCTCCAATGAAGGGCCCCAAGGGCAAGGCGAAGGAGCTGGTGCGTGAGTAGTGGATGAAGCTGGGTCTCTGCCTGTGCTGTTGGGAACTGGGCCACTATGCTACCTTCTGCCCTAAGGTCCTAATGCCTCTGTCAAACAAGCCGCCGGAGAGGAGGGCAGCTGAAACTCCTGTGAGAGGAGGGGGAGTGTGTTCCAAGCAGCCCCAAGCCCTCCAACTGGGAGCATCGCTGGAAGGCGCCTCATCCAGCAGAGACGAGAACCCCCAGCCAGTGGGAAAAGGCTGGGACCTGCTGTAAATGGTGCAAAACAGCAGGTCCAAGAGCATCCTGTGCCTCAACCGGTGAGCAATAATGCCCCTCTGTTTTTTGTGACTGTGTCTGTATTCAACCCTGCGATGGGGAACCAGGTATGGGTAAGAGCCCTTATAGCCTCAGGGTGCACTAGAGACTTAATAAGTCCAGCCATTGTCACGGGGCTAGGGGTCCCTGTGCAAAGACTGCCTGAGCCCTTGGTTTTCACCTAAATGGATGGCTCAATGATGGAGCCCTGTAATTACCAGACGATTCCCATCGTTATGGGAACCGAAGAACACTGGGAGTTAAGGGCTTTCATCATCAACCCCATGGCTCGGTTTTCTATGGTGCTGGGGAGTCCCTGGCACTGGGCTCATGAACCTTACATCAAGTGGGAGGGGGGTCAGGTGCATTTTGTAACCCCCCAATGCAAAACCCACGTTTGGAACCCTGAGTGGGGGGAGGTACCACAGATGCTGCCTGCCCAAGCCTGTCTGGCCAGCGAGGAGCTGGCAGCTATTCCATTAGAGTACAGAGACTTGACTAGGGTGTTCGAGGTGGAAGAAGCAGACAAATTACCCACACACACAGAAACACTGACTGTGCTATTGAGATTCTGCCGGGCCACAAGTTACCCAAGGGAAAGTTGTACGCTATGAGCCCAGCTGAAAAAGTGGAACTGTGGAGGTTCATTGAAAAAACCTAGCACGGAGTATCATTTGCCCTACCTTCTCCCCATTTGCCACCCCGGTCCTCTTCTGGAAGAAGAAGGATGGGGGTTTGAGACTGTATGGATTACCGGGGTTTGAATGCTGTGTCTGCTACAAATGCATACTCCTCTCCCTTATTAAAGACCTCTTGGTGGAGGCGGAAACCTTTACTAAGGGATACTAAAGTAAAGGGAAAATCTTTACTAAGCTGGATATTCGAGATGAGTATTTCCGAGTGCGCATTCAGGAGGGGGATGAATCTAAGACTGCGTTCAACACTCCCTTGGGGCAGCTCAAGTACCTGGTGATGCCATTTGGGCTCTAGGGGGCACCGGGGGCGTTTATGAACTTGTTTAATGAAGTGTTGCACAAGCACCTTTTTAAAGGGGCCCTCACTTATCTTGATGATATTCTTTTATATTCCCAAAATAAGGAGTCATGTGTGCAATTAGTGAGGGAAGTGCTACAGACCTTGTATGACCATAAACTGTTTGCTGAACTGTCAAAATATGAGTTCCACAAGATGGAGGTGGAATTCCTGGTTTACCATATTTCACCCCGGGGGTTGGAGATTGACCCGTGAAAAGTGGCTGACATCTTAGGGTGGGAAGCCCCTAAAACCAGATGACAGCTCCAGGCATTCTTAGGATTTGCTAATTTTACAGGGTCTTCATGGAGATGGGGGGCCCCAATATGAGGACAAGATAGATTCAGACAGCATTTGGTGTATATAGCTCCCACAGTCAGCAGTGTAGTGGATTCGTAGCCAGTATTTGATTGATATTAGCCATGCCCTTGTTTCTATCATGTTAAGGCCTGTTTCTAAACAGAGAGCTGCATATGGAATGCAGCGTGGCAGACCCACGATTTTCCTTGCAAATTTGGCTTGCCCAAGGTCATCCAGCGGGTGCAAGTGGAGGAGTGGGAAATCAAACCTGGTTCTCCCAGATTAGAGTCTGCACACTTAACCACTACACCAAACTGGCTCTGGTTCTGCTGAAACACGCAGAGAAATACTGTAACCATGCATGGAATATAATCGCAGACCTGGGAGAAGGTCCCATGTGTAAAGAACCTGAAACTATGGCCCAAAATGTCTTGGATTTATTTAGGACAATTGCTTGGTATAGTTGCTCTGCACTCTGCAGGATACCAAGATTTGGCGCCCCTTTTACTCTTTTTTGTAGGGTTATTAGAATTTGTACAAAGTGCCTGAGAGAAATGTGAAATCAAGGTATTATATACTGAAATATTTAGAGTAGGTTCCATATTATCAATTAGAGAGGCTCTAAGGTCAAGAGTAGGTCCGAGTTTGAGTAAAAATAGGTTGCTTACCTGTAACTGATGATCTTTGAGTGGTCATCTGTGAATTCACACCCATGGGGTTTAGTGCACCTGCGCTGAACTGATCGGTTATTGTAGCAAGCTCAAATGGATTTTCACACCCAAACCTCAGGCATGCGCAGGAACCCCAACCACGCATGCCCAGAGGGGCAGGCGTAGACATCCCACCATTTCCTTCTGAATGCTGCAAACTCTATCAAAAACACAGAGTCTGACAGCAGTGGGGAAGGAGGGTGGGTGGTGTGAATGCACAGATGACCACTCAAAGATAATCAGTTACAGGTAAGCAACCTGTTTATCTTCGATGTGGTCTCTGTGCTTCACACCCATGGGAGAGTAACAAGCAGTGGCCTACCTGGAGGAGGGCGCTGGCAGGCAACTACTGTGAAGCAGAAGATAGAATATGATGCCCCATGTCTGTATGAAAAGATTTGTTAGGCTTAGACCAAGTTGAAGCTTTGCAAATGTCCAAGAGGGGAACTCCCTTGAGAAAGGCCGTCGAAGTGGCGACAGCCCTGGTAGAGTGTGCCCTAAGCGGACCTGGTAAAGGGCACTTGGCAATAAGATAGCAAAGTCGGATCAGTTCTATGATCCACCTTGAGAGGCGCTGGGCCGTGATACGAGTCCCAAGTTTAGCAAAAGCATAAGAAATGAACAAATGAGGGTTACGCCTCATCGGACGACTTTGGGGAGGGAAAGAAGTCTGGAAGGAAGACCTCAGCCTGAAGATGGAATTCTGATATGACCTTAGGCAGGAAAGAGATGTCTGGAACGAGACGGACACCGTCTGGCAGGAAGCAAAGATATGGAGACTCATGCCGGAAGGCAAGTAGTTCACCTACCCTCCTGGCCGAGGTGATGGCCATCAAAAAGGACGTTTCCCATTAGCGTAGTTTCAGGTCGCAAGTTGCGAGTGGCTCAAATGGCTTTCTAGTAAGTTGGTGCAAGACCAGAGGAAGGTCCCAGGGTTCCACTGGGCATTTAACGGAAGGATAGAGGTGCAAAAGTCCTTTTAGGAAGCGTTTAGAGAGCGGATGTGAAAAAACAGAATACCCATCAACTTGAACATGGTAGGCCGATAAGGCAGCCAAATAAACTCTCAGAGAAGAGTGAGATAAACTAAGGTATGCTAAGGACAGGAGAAACTCAAAAACCTTTGCAAAACCCACAGAAGTGGTCTGAGGACCAGCAGTACCCAAAAAGGAACAGAACTTGAACCATTTATAACGATAAGATTTGCAAGTAGCAGGCTTCCTGGAGTTTAGCAATACTTCCGCTACATGGGTGGAGAAGAGGACTGGATCACCCTCCAGGCCGTCAGCTTCAGGCAAAAGACGTCATGGTACAGAAGCTGAGTTTTTGACAGGAACAGAAGGTCTGGAGCTGGAGGAAATTGGTGGTAAACACCTGCTGACAGATCCAGGATCGCCGAGAACCAAGGCTGTCTTGGCCACCATGGGGTCACAATGATGCAGTTTACCTGGTCATTGAGGATCTTGCACACCACTGTCGAAAGTAGAGGCAGCGGGGGGAAGAGGAAGAGAAAGTCCCGGGTCCAGGGGTACAGGAGACCATCCCCTAGTGACAAAGGGTTCATGCCTCCACGACTGCAAAAAGAGGGCACTTCTTGTTGGCTCTGGTGGCAAAAATGTCCACCTGTGGAGACCCCCACTGATGGAGGACTGGTAAAAGGTAGACCCAGTTCAGTTCCCAGTCATTTAGCTGTAGACTTCCACAACTCAGACGATTGGCTTGGATGTTCAAGCAACCTGGTATGTGGGTGGTGATTAAGAATATGTTGTGAGAGATGCACCAATCCCACAGTTGAATGGCCAGCTTGCAGAGGCAATGGGACAGAGTACCCCCCTGCCTGTTTATTTAACTGGGAGCAGTGGTATTGTCTGTGAGGATCGCAACACAAACGCCCATGATCAGTGGCAGAAATGAGTGGAGAGCAAATTTTATTGCTAGCCATTCGAGATAATTGATGTGACGGGACCGCACGTGTGCATCCCATCTGTTGCCGATACAGAAGCCTTTCAGATGAGCACCCCAACCCCATCGTGAGGCATCTGTTGTCAAAGTCAGCCTTTGTGTTGGGGGATGGAAGGGGGCTCCCTGGAAAAGATTGGTGGGGGAGGTCCACCAGACTAGAGAGTCCAGGACATTTGTAGGGGGACAGAGACGAGTCTTCTGGTGATGTCATTCTGGGTTGAAGTTGCGGAGGAACCAAAGTTGAAGATGATGCATTTTCAACTTGGCAAAGACCAGAACTGATGTGGTGGTGGCCATGAGCCCAAGAAGCCGTTGAATTTGGAAGGCTGTTACTGATCGCTGAAAACGGATCAGGTTGGATAGATCGAGAATATCTGTAGCCCTGCTCCTTGGTAGGTACGCCTTGCAGTATACAGAATCGAACAGAGCCCCAATATATTGAACACTTTGAGCAGGCTGGAGATGAGATTTTTCGATATTCACCCGAAGGCCCAGCGTGCACAGTAATGTTAGTGTCTCTGTGACATTTTGAAGCAGGGAGTCCCAAGAATTTGCAACAAGTAGCCAATCGTTGATATACGGGTAAATGCTGATACCCCGCAGATGCAGAAATGCAGCCACCACCACCACCGTCTTGGTGAACACCCTGGGTGCACTTGAGAGATGGCTCATACAACACTAAGGGCACCCATGGAATAAAACCACTGTCCAAAAGAGTCCAGCTTCCTGCTCTCCTTGTCTGAGGGGGCCGGGTGTGTCTTCTTTGACTTAGAGGCTGACGTGACCACCATGGAGTTAGGCTGAGGATGAGTGAAAATAAATTCTGCCCCAGCTTCTTGGTCCCTGTACATGTGGTCCATATGGCGAGAGGAAACGGGCAGAAGATGGCTTATCCCATGATGCTTTGGTGGCCTGTAAGAGGACTGTAGATATAGGCAAAGCTACTGCAGTCGAGGTGTCCAACTGAACTACATCAAATACTCTATCCGGTCGAAGCGGATGACTGTGCTTTCTGTGCTGGGTATTTCGACATCGACTGGATGATATCAGAAGCAGACTTTGATGTCGAAGCAACTGCCAATGTCAAAGGTTTAGAAGGTACGTTGGAATCTATGCCGGATGCTGCAGGGGTCAATGCCGACTCTAAAGGGGGCCACCCGGAGACTCGCTGCTTTATTTTCCTGAGTCTGATTCGAAAATTTGGCACAATGTGGGCAAGGTTTCGGGCGGTGGGTCTCTCCGAGGCAAAAAATACAAATGGTGTGGCCATCCAGGGGCACGAGTTTACTGCCATAGCTAGTACAGCTTTTGAAAAAAAACCCACTTCTTCGCCATAAATAAATCAAACGCGAAGGGGATGGAGAAATAGGAGGGAGGAGGGGGGCCAGAAGGCTGAACGGAGGGTAAAAATCCCACAAAGTTCACCCCCTCACACCAACAAACAATAATATATTTTTTTCTTTTGAGAAAAAACAAAGATGATTGTCGAGGAAAAAAGAAGAGAAAAAACAGAAAATGTCCGAAGAGCAAGATTAAAAGCTATGAAATCTCACCAACCAAAAGGATCTGTTAACAGCACGGCGGTAAGAAAGAAACTGGCAGGATGTCCGTGCCCGCCCCTCTGGGCATGCGTGGCTGGGGTTCCTGTGCGTGTCTGAGGTTTGGGCGCAAAAATCCATTTGAGCTTGCTACAATACCGATCGGTTCAGTGCAGGTGCACTAAACCCCATGGGTGTGAAGCACAGAGACCATGTCGAAGATCTGGAAGCTACCTGGGTGGAATGATTGTTCCACAGGATTTTTGGTAAGATTTCTGGCTCAGAGGTTGGGGTAGTAAATAGGTAGGGACCCCCCCCCGGGTAGGAAAAGCCCCAACCCCCCCAAGGAGCCGGGACCGCGAACCACGGCTCCCTCCCCACTCACCCGATCGTCCGGCTGGGATGCGGGGGGCGGGGGGGGACATGGGAGGACGCACCGGCCTTGCGGAGGCCTCCGGCGGGCGGGGAACCAGCCAGGCAGCCGGGCGGCAACAGGGGCGCCTCCAGCCTCCGGCGGGAGCGAGGGGGAGCCGGCGAGGCAAGAGGCAGCACTGCGGCTCCCAGACGGCACCAGACCTCGGGGCGGACAGCGGGCCCCGAGCAGTGAGAAGGGGACAGGGCTGCCGCACCGGGCCAAGAGCACGCCCCCGCCGACGAGCCAAATGGCCAGGAACGGGTGGAGAAGGGAAGCTAGGAGACACCGCCCAGGAGTGCGTGTCTCCGCATTTTATGGGGGCAGGGCCAGGAAAGGGGGATGGCACGAGGGAGAGCAGGGACCGCTGGGAACCGGGGAACAGGGATATAAGGGAGGGAAAGGAGAGGCCAGGGATGACTCCTGGATCCATGGCGATGCAGCGAGAGAAGGAGCCAGATCCAGCAGGGACAGGTGTAGAGGGACTGGTGAGGTAACTGCCCTCCCCTGTCCAGGTGTCTGAGGCCTATTCACTCCTTAAGAAAAGGGGGTGGACGGCACCGTGGCTGAGCCAGACATTATCGGGAGCTCGAGCGACGAAGACAGCGAAGGGTCGTCGTCGAGCTCCTGTGACAGTTCCGAAATGGGGGACACTAGAAAGTAATCTACGCTACTTCCTTTTGTAGAAATAAATGTGGATTCACTGGCTTTAGGAAAGCGGGTAAGTTCATTCAGCCACAGTCTATTAAATTGGAGACAAAACTTAGTAAGATATATACCAGCCGAGTTTATATGGTAATCTTTGGACAGCCTTTTTAGGGAGAAAAAAGGGGGAAGGGTTAAGCTCAAGAGCTCTGAGAAAAACTTAGTGACCTTTTCCTACTCTTGCATTAAAGTCCCCAGCTGAGGGAAATTTCCTTTCTAATGTTTCCATAAGGGTGGATAACTGTTTCCAATGTTGTAAAAGGGCATAGCTATCTAAGGAGGAGGGCACATATAAATTCATGGTAATCAAAATAGAGCTTTCAAAAACAAGTTTAACAGCTAGTTCTGTAGGATTATCAAATGGTAGCATTCTAATATCACATTTTAGGGACAATAAAACAAAGATAGATAACCCAACTTGGAGACAGCCTTTGGGTTTCACACTGGAAGAAGAAGAAGAAGAAGAAGAAGAAGAAGAAGAAGAAGAAGAAGAAGAAGAAGAAGAAGAAGAAGAAGAGGAGGAGGAGGAGGAGGAGGAGGAGGA
>NW_015164193.1:317067-318874 GCF_001447785.1 Gekko japonicus
GAGGAGGAGGAGGAGGAGGAGGAGGAGGAGGAGATTGGATTTATACCCCGCCCTTCACTACCCAAAGGTGTCTCAGAGCGGCTTACAAACTCCTTTCCCTTCCCCTCCCCACAACAGACACCCTGTGAGGTGGGTGGGGCTGAGAGAACTCTTAACAGAAACTGCTCTTTTTCAAGAACAGCTGTGCCAGAACTATGGCTTGCCCAAGGTCATCCAGCCAGGTGCAAGTGGAGGAGTGGGGAATCAAATCCGGTTCTCCCAGATTAGAGTCCACACACTTAACCACTACACCAAACTGGAAGAGAGAAGGAGTAAAACCTTTCTAAGTGAGTCATATCATAAGACCACATTTCCTGGAGGAGTACAATATCAAAGCCCTTTTATATAATTAAGAAATTCTACATCATTGGCTTTGCTCCTCCACCCTGCAATGTTCCAAGAAATAATTTTTATTGCAGTAGTTATTGTTAGTTTGCTGGAGAGAGTCAATCCAGAGAATTGTTCGTATCGCGGAATACACAGCCATTTACTGGGCCAGTATGGGAGTCAGAAGTTGTTTGCTGTGGATTATGTTGAGTTATTTTAATCCCCTCGGTTAAGAGGGAATCATTTGTCTTCAGGATAGAAGAATGTGTCTCAGCTTGAGTTGAGAGATGTAGGTTGCTCTCAAGACTTCGTTGAAGATCCTTAGTGCTGTTCTCTGGAAGTGGCAATGAGGTAAACACATGGCTGATGGTGTTTGGAATGTTCCCTCACAGGCAGGCAGTCATTGTTTCCAATCTGTCAACTATTGCTACTTTCTCAGAAACAGGAAGATAGATGACAAGGTTCTGTACTTCTTGGTCAAGAACTTCTTGGTCATGTATTGAGCCTTGGGGGATGGCGGCAACTTCTGAGAGGCAACATTGGAGCAAGCTGGAGTATTCCCTTTTGTACCTTTGGAAATAAGTGGCTCAATGATTGCGTTGTGAAAAACTTACATAGGAAAGATCCCTTTTGACTTTAAATTTTTGCTTAAAAATTAAATTAGGTAGTTTTGAGCTGTTGAATGATAGGAGGACTCTTTGAGTTGAAAGCAGATTGTTCAAAGGTTCCACTGATCCACGGATCGTATTTGGGGTCCAAACAAATCATACAGATGTCTTGTCCCCCCAGACAGAAGAAACAGTCAGACAACGAGGTTGGATGAAATAAGGCCACTTTATTAAAATATTAACTAAATGGCAAAGGGCAAAAATGAAGACAGCGGCACGGCAAGGCCTGGAGTCGCTTTGACCACCATCCTTAACCGTATAAATGACAAGAAACCACAGCCCCGGGTTGGAGCCAACTGTAAGTCGCTTACAAACCCAGCCGGGCCAATGATTGGGATGCGCCTTCAGGAGCCCTCAAACACCACTGCACGGCCAGCGCTGAGTCTTCGTTGTGGCCATCCCCGTAGGCAGTCTGCAAGCCTCATCCCAGGCCGCACGGCTGCAGGGTTGATCCCGCAGACCCCTCTACATCCCCCAGGGGTTATTAATTGGTGCTTTTGAGCCGCTGAACTTTATTTAAACCTAATTCTGCCCTAACAAAGTGACGAACTAGCCCCTAGGCACCAACCCAAGCCAATTCCTCAATCCACTGACCACAGCGCAAGGTAGGTGAAAAAGACCCCCTTCTCAATAGCCAATCAGAAAAGGGGGACAAAAAATTCCTACCCGGTCCCTCGTTAAACGGGGCAACCAACCTGTGTTTACACTACATACAGGGCAGGTGGGTGGGCCGAGCACGAGGCAACAAGCTGACAGGGGGAAGAGAGGAGCCA
>NW_015164193.1:318945-365474 GCF_001447785.1 Gekko japonicus
GCCCTCTCGCCCAGATTGCCAGGAGGTATGGGCTGGGTTGTCATCAGTATGCAGATGACACCCAGCTCTATCTGATGTTGGGCGGCCGGTCGGACTCCGCCCCGGAAGATCTATACCAGGGATTACAGGCCGTGGCTGAGTGGCTCAGGCTGAGTCGGTTGAAGCTAAACCCGGCGAAGACGGAGGTCCTTGGCCTGAGTCGGGACGGTTTGGGGTTGGGGCTCCCTCTCCCGACCTTCGACGGGGTGCCTTTGGTGCCTGTGTCGGAGGTTAGGAGTTTGGGAGTGCTCCTGGACTCCTCTCTAACGATGGAGGCCCAGGTAGCAGCCACTGCCAGGTCTGCATTTTACCATCTGAGACAGGCTCGGCAGTTGGCCCCCTTCCTAGACCGCGAAGACCTGGCTACAGTGATCCATGCGACGGTCACCTCAAGGCTAGACCACTGTAACGCTCTCTACATGGGGCTGCCTTTATCGCTGACCCGGAAGCTGCAGCTAGTGCAGAATGCGGCAGCTAGGCTGCTGCTGGGCCTCCCCAGGTGGGAACACATCAAGCCTGGGTTGAAGGCGCTGCACTGGCTGCCTATAGCATACCGAGTCCGCTTTAAAGTGCTGGTACTTACCTATAAAGCCCTATATGGCCTGGGTCCGACCTACCTGAGGGACCGCCTTTCCCCGTACATACCCCCAAGAGCACTTCGGTCGGAGACCCGGAGCCGATTAGTGGTTCCGGGTCCCCGAGAGGTAAAGTTGGCCGTGACAAGGGCCAGATCCTTTTCAGTGGCGGCCCCTGCCTGGTGGAACGAGCTCCCGGATGAGATCAGGGCCCTGCGGGACCTTATGCAGTTCCGCAGGGCCTGCAAGACGGAGCTCTTCCACCAGGCTTATATGTAGGGGCCGCCACTACTGCCACCACCACCAACGGTGGTAGTTACCAGCAGGGTCTGGAAAGCCCCGAATAATCTGGAGGTATAAGATCTCCCTGGCAATAAGAACAATGGACGGGTTCGGACTTTCTAGTAGACAGCGATACCCCAAACTAAGGGCTGTTGGAAGTTATCATAAGAACAACTAAGACCATCTTGCCAAATTGAAGCACTTTATTACTGTTATTGTTGAATTGCACTGTTGTTATAAAAGTTATGGTTTTATTGGTTTTATGAATGGGCTATGCCCCTTGTAAGCCGCCCTGAGCCCGCTCGCGGGGTAGGGCGGGGTAAAAATACTTATGAATAAATAAATAAATAAAATAAAAGGGCATAAATGAAAACAGCGGCACGGCAAGGCCTGGAGTCGCTTTGACCATGAGGCGACCAACTGAACAGGGAGAAGAGCGGAGCCAGCCTTTAAGGCTGTGCAGGCTCCGCTCCCCCTTCTGGAATTAACGCGGCATCGCAGTCTCCCCTATTCCTCCTTACAAGGAGGCAAATGCGGCCCGCAAGAGGCATGCCGTGGGCTGTCTCTTGCAAGCCGGCTTCTAACCAGGGTAGATGTCCTCCAGGACAGAAAAACTCATTTGAATTTACATACAGTCAAACATATTAGATAAGGTTGCCAAGTCAGCTGCCATGATCCTTGTATTTTCTGCTCAGGTTTTTTATTACAGGATTCAGCTAACCTTGAGTTCACAATGTCTTCATAGGGATCAAGCTCAGGATTAGGATGATTCGAATCCAATGGCTACAAAGGAAAGAATTTATCAGTTGGGGACGCTTTGCTTCTATCATCCTTGTCTCCAACTAACCTTGACAGTGACTCAGCAATATTCAATATGTTAGAGTGTAGAGAACTGAGACCTTTGCAGATAGACTCATTGATTTAACCACCAGAATGAGCAGGTCTGCAGAAGTTTCAGTGGCCAAATTAGCTGTCTCGAGATAAGGTGCAGAGTCAGGGTCTTCAGCCCTGTCAAAATTAATTAAATATCATGTGCTTCACATGGTGCAGCAGAGTAAACACTTTCAAAGAGGTTATCATTGTCTTCACTTAGTGGAGAAAAGCAGTTGGAGGTAGGTATTCAAAAAACATCTTCTGGTTCTGAGGTAGTTAATGGGAAAAAGTCCTCTATCTTTCTTTGGTTGGAATCAGGAGGTATAAATTCCTCTACCTCCTGTCTCCGTTTGTGAGACTTCATTCTAGCTGTTTCCTCACTCTGGGCCATAAGAGTGAAATACAGATTCTCGACAGCTGTTAAATATCTCAGTTGGGTAGTTCACATTTAGGTTCACGGTTAAATTCGCAGTTCAGATTAATCTTTGTAGGACTTTGTAGAGCTTAATACATCAACAGCAATGTTTTTCTTGGGTGCTGCTGCTTCTAAATACTCTGATAGTATAAGTACACAGTCTGATTATCCAATTAAGCTACCAAAACTTAAGGAAAAAGAAAACATGAACTCCAAGGTTGAAAGGAGTGATAAAATGAGCGTATTTTAAAAGCTATTCATTCTAAAATAAAATAAAATAGAGAGATAAAAGCACTTAGCATCTTGGAGCAAAAAACCCAGCGTCTGCCCTCTTCCGAGTCTGCGCCGTGAGTCCCCCCCTAAGAAATTCAATGCCACAGAACGGAACTGGGCAGTTTGGGACAAAGAGGAGGAGCAATTCAGCTGGTGCTTATGACGTGGCATCACCGGTTGGAGGGGATGCAGACTCCTTTTGAGGTGTGGACTGATCATAAGAACCTCAAAGCTCTGCACGCACCCCGGAGCATCAATGCTAAACAGCTACGGTGGGTGGAGTTTTTCTCCAAATTCCAGTTCACCCTACACCACTTCCCTGGGAAAGCCAACTCGCTTGCTGATGCCTTGTCCCACCTCCCACAACATGCCAGTCAAAGGGAGGAGATTGTAGACTCTATGTTTACCCCTTCCCAGCTGGGAGGGGCGGTGCTTATGCGGCACCAAGCGAGGGAGCAGGCAGAGGGGGGTGATGAACCTTGGGTTGCTAAATTCACAGCGGCATTTTCCCCAGACGATGCTGTGAAGCTCGGCACAGATGCCACCATTCAGCAGAGTCCTAATGGTTGTTGGTACAAGGGACTTCGCTTGTGCCCAAGGCCCCAAGGGGGCAAATATTACACCATGTGCACAAGTCAAAACTGGCAAGGGACTTCGGGTACCTGAAAACCTTGCACTCGATGCATTGCCAGTTTTGTTGGCCCCATCTACGGGGGGATGTTTCGCAATATGTGGTCTCATGCCAGACTTGCCACATGAGTAAACGAAGGCCAGAGACACCTCCTGGGAAGATGTGGCCCCTGGAAGCCCCAAAAAGACCCTGAGAGGTGATATCTATGGACTTTATTACAGATCTACCCCCATCTAAAGGACAGACTGTGATTTGGGTGGTCGTAGACTTGTTCTCAAAACAGATTCACTTCATCCCGTTCTGCCAGGTACCAACGGCCAAAACTTTGGCTAACATGTTCATGGCAAACATTGTGAAGCTACATTCCATTCCGTCTAAGATAATTTCTGACAGAGGCACTCAGTTCGTTGCCACCTTCTGGCGGGAATTAATGGAAGTGTTAGACTCAGCAATGGATGGCCAAACTGAAAGGATTAATCAAGAAGTGGAACAGTTTTTGCAGTGTTTCACTAATTATCAACAAGACAATTGGGTTGACTTGTTACCTTATGCGGAGTACAGTTATAACAACTCTACCCATGGCTCCACTGGCCTATCCCCTTTTAAAGCCTTGTATGGGTACGACGGACTTCACCTCCCCTCAGTGGGTTCTCCCGACCTCCCTCCGGAAGACTTGCAAACTTGGTGGCAGACCCTCAATGACAACTGGCCCCTCATCCAAAAGACTTTGGACAAAGCAAAGGCAGATTACAAAACACAGGCTGACAAGGGTAGAGCCTCTGTCTGGCAAATGCCGAGTTCACACGGTACGCCGATTCAATGTCATTATTTATTTTTATCACATCTTCTTCATGAATATATTCTGCTAATAGTTGTGTTACATTTTGTTGGACATCTTCTTCTTCTTGTTCAGGTATATTTTGAGACCTTAAAATATAAGAAGCGTTCTCATTTTCAAGTTTGGACACAGTCTCTTCCAAAGCGCTTATTTTCTGTTCATAGTCTTCTGTCTTGTTTTCTAAACTACTCATTGTATTGGCCAAAATTTCAATCTCCTCTTTGTATTCCAGCGTTAATTCCTTGGTTTCTTCCATTTGCAAGTCAAATTGCTTTGTTAAATTATCAATTTTTATATGTATTGGTTCCAATGCCTTCTCTACCGGATGCAACGTAGATTGCAAAGCTAAATTAATTGCTGGGGGTATCAATGAGGTAACTGTTGAACTTGATTTGCCTAAATCACTAAAAAAAAAATGTGCATCCTATCTTTCATTTCAGTCTACTCAAAAAGGACCTGGGACCAAATGCCTGAAGGCCACATCCTCCAGCCTCACCTCCACTGATGGTGAATGGTGAATCCAGGGACGGCTCCAGGTTTTTTTGTACACAAGGCGAGGCTACCTTCTGCCGCCCGGCCATGTGGCCCACCAATTATGGGGTTGCCAACCTCCAGGCAGGACCTGGAAAGAAGGAAGACTTTCCTCCATGAATCACTCTGATCTTGATGGGGGAGATGAAACCGGAGAGAGGCAGTGTGGAGAGAAATTCTGGAGTGAAAAGGGCCGCCCCATCACACACACCCCTTGACAGAAAGAGAGATTTTCTCTTTCTTTCTTTCTTGCTCGCTATCTCTCTCTCTCTCTCTTTCTCTCTGCTTGCAATTAGGGAAATCCTTCAATAGAAAACTATTTAATTTACTCATCAAATCTGGAGTCTTCCTACTGTACTGGATCTTGGTATACAATTGCTGTGCGATCCCAGTACCCCGCTGGTCTCTGTCGCATAGCTAAGTTCCCCAGACAATGAACGAGGCAGGCCATTGGTGGTAACCTGGAGTCTTGAGTGCAGTTGTTGAGGCCTCACTTCACAAAGGATGTGGGCAGTATATGGAGCAGGTGCAGAGGAGAGCGATGAGAATGATCGGGGGGCCTGGAGACCAAGAAGACCTGCGAGGAAAGGCTGAGGGGACTTGGGAATGTTTAGTCTGGAGAAGAGGAGGTGGACAGAAGACAGGATGGCCCTCTGGAAGCATATGAAGGGCTGTCACTTGGAGGAGGGCAAGGAGCTGTTCCTGTGGGCAGCAGAGGAGAGGACTTGCAATCATAGGTTTAAATTAAGGGTGGGGAGGTACCGCCTGGATATTTGGGGAAACGTTTTGACAGTCAGAGTTGTGCAACGGTAGAATCAGCTGCCCTGGGAGGTGCTGAGCTCCCCCTCCCTGGCAGTCTCTAAGCAGTGTCTGGACAAACACTTGTCAGGGCTGCTCCTGCAAAGAGCAGGGGGGTGGGCTAGATGGCCTGGAGAACCCCTTCCAGCTCTGTGATTCTGTGATTCTATGACCCTGCAGCAGGACTGGACGGCCGCCAGGTTGCCTTCAACGGCACCCTCTAAGGCAGGAATCCTGCAGACGCGGGGGAAGGGGGGAGCTGCCTGTCCAGCCCAAGGCAGGGAGTTCCCTCTTTCTCCCTCTGTCTCTGGGACTGCATATGGAGTTTATTGGGAGGGGGGATGGAGCAAGGTCTTGAAGGGGGGGTCCAAATCTAGCCTTCTTTCCTGGAAATCTGGGCCCCGTCCCTTCCCCGTCCCAGCAATACTGTCAAGAACTCCTGTTGGGGCGCCTCCTGGCCACCTCTGAGGTCTTGTGTTCTCTCTCCACCATGGCACAAGGGAAGCGCCTCCTCGCCTCTATTTTTCAAAAAGCAGAGCCCAGTCTGAAGTAGAACTCCATCTCCCCCCGCCCCGCGCTGAGTTTGATGGTCCTTAGAGGAGGGGGGTGAAGGAGGGGGGAGACTCGGCTTCAGCCTCCTTTTTCCGAGATGGCGGAACAGCGCAGGATCCTCTGGGCGTGCAGCCTCTCTCTTCTGCAGTGTGGAGCGGTGGACTCCCTGGGAGGCTTGGGCAGGGACCGCGTCCAGAGGGGGAGAGAAGTGGCAGTGGCGGCGGGGATCTTCTAGCCGGCGGGGAGGCAGCCGCGCTCTGGCTGGGCGCTGCAGGGTTAGGGGTGCCTTTGGGCTACGAGTGGCCCTGCTGGCTCGGGCAGCGACGGCTTCACTGTCTGTCTGTTTTCCCCCCTCGGGCGTGCGTCCCTCTCTCCCTCTGGAGGTGCAAGGCGGTGAGCCAGCGGGAAGGGGCACGCTGTGGAGTGGATGCCCAGAAAGCCATGCTGGGGGTGGGTGGTGACGGCGGCAGGGGCACGCTGTGAAGTGGGCACCCAGAAAGCCATGCTGGGGGCGGGTGGTGACGGCAGCAGGGGCCTCGCTGCGCCCCTGGGAGCTCTGTGCCCTAGGCCATAGCCCTAGTTGGCCTAGTGGAAGAACTGGCCCTGGGTGAACCATATCAAGAAGTTGCCTAAATTATGGACTCTAAAACCAAAAGGGGGCACGTGTTTTACTTAGTTTGCTGGAAGGATTTTGGAGGAATGTCATGTTAATGCTCCTAAACTGTTATGTGCTTTTCATAGAATGTATCCTGATAAGCTGGGGGGGGTCCTTTGGAGGGGCAGAATGTCAGTTATGGTGCCATTGTGGCTGGTGGAGGGGGAGGTGGTTGATTTATGTCTCTTTCCAGGTTTGGTATGTTTGGTTTAGATTCTCAATATTCGTTTTATTGCTGTTTGACCTTGGTGTCTGCTGCACTGCTTTCCCTTGGAATGTTAACTGGTTAGTTTTAGGCGTGCAAAGGCTTCTTCCCTGTTTGGCTTTGAGCTATCAGGAGACCCCGCTTTTAACCAAGTATACTTGACCCTTTCCCGCTTTTTGAATTAGTTCTGACACTGAATGTGTATGGGTGACTTGCCTATACTGGAACAATAAACTGAAACTTCATTGGAAACCTGTTAACTGTGTTATATCCTTCAGCACTCTTTGTCCATAAACTAGTTTTGAACTGTATTTTATAAATTACTTTATTGTTAATTACTGCAATTTTGTTGCATGGTTTCTGTATGTATTAAACTGTACTTGTGGCATAGTAATCAAGTTTTATCACATTGGTTGTGTTATATTGCATTCTGTAAACACTGTAATTCTCCTTTAGTCTTAGTGCGAAAGATGGGTGATAAATGAAATGAGTAAATCGTATTCGACTCTTCTAATATATAAAATGCTTCACAATACTTTCTTTTGGCTTAATTATGCTTACAAAACTGTCAGAACAGTAAGAAGTGCTTTGATAACATAAGTTTCATAAAAAAGTTTTTTGGAAAACAGTTCTTTCTTCAATAATAAAAATTCACAGGTTTGTTGCCTAATGAGAGCTCAGAACTATGTGCACATGGAGACATTCTAGTCCTTTCTGTGTCCAAGGAAAATGCTTTGCAGGTACAGTGAGAGACTCCAGGTGTGTGTCTAACACTATACTATATAAAAGATTGGGAATTCCATGCATGTGGGCTTTGGATTGTACTTAGAGGTGACCAAACATGTAAAGAATACAAGCAGCTAAATAAAAAATTGTACGATGTCATTCGTGTGGTGCCTGTGATAAAATGTGGCTTGTCGTAAAACAAAACAAAAACAACTTGCATTACCACAAATTCTGTAAACATTTATTTAACCTTAAACATCAAGAATATTATGACTGACAACAGGAAATCCATCACGAAAAGGCCAGTTATAAAGCTTTGGTTAAGTGCAGTAAAAGACTCCTAGCAATAATACTTAAAATGACTTCAAATTTTAATGGAAATTCTACAACTGAATTGATTAAAATGCCAGCAGCACCTCTTGATTCTCATTTGATGAAATAAACAGAGAAATGCCTTGCTTAAAATATACAAAGAAGCAGTGAAACAAACTCTATAGGAACACAGTTGGCATAAGCATATCTTGTAAACCATTTTTGATGCCTGCAGTCCTATGAAGCTTGGGAAAATGATAGCACCCAGGTCTATAGTTAACGATTAATATATTTCAAATTTTTAAAGTTCTGCTGTGCAAACAAATGACTTTAAAAAAAATCTTTGCGATACTAAGAAACCAAATTTTCAAAATTGTTTACATTAAGGTGCCTACAAAGGTTTCTTAGATCATAGATAGAAACTGATAATTGGATCTTTGAATAAATAGTACAAAAAGGTAATTACATGAAGATGAAAGGTAGTAAAACGGACTTTTAAAACTGTTGGGGTTATGCATTTCCTAACAGAAACCTGACATATGAAACATACACAATGGACAAGAGTCACACACCAATGAAACAACAGCCTGAGCCAGGCCATGTTTCCGTTAAAATTAAGATGCTGCATATATACGCTGAATAAGAAACACTTCACAGTGATTTTACTCCTGATCACCAAGCACTTGAGGATCCAGTCCAGCTTCTGGTGAAATCAATAAGCTCTTGCCAGTGGACTTCAAAAAGAAGCAACAATGTAACTGGGCAAATATTGTAGAACAAAATGGACTCTTACAGGATACTAAAGCTACAACACAGCTGAAGTTAGTCATAACTGTCATTGGGGATAAACTTAGTCATGACTATTTTGTTCCCTTTGTCTCAATAAACTGCAGTGATGTCCAACTTTAACTGGATCAATGCTTGGAGATTTACAGTTCTCACCCTAAGCGGAGTTGCACTCGTCTAAGTCTACTGAAGGGTATAACTCTGCTTAGGGTGGGCTCTGTTAGTAAACCCAAAGAAGCCACATTTTTAGTGTCTTAAAACTGAATGTATACCACATTCCAAACTAGAGGTACCTTTGTTCCTGGGACAGGGGGTTATTGCTAGTAATCTTCCTGAGACAAGAGTGAGCATAAAAGGCATGCACCAGGCCTAATTTGCCAACTAATATTTCCCAGATTAATAGTTTGGGCCTTTTCTAAATGGATCTCTTCCTACAACTACACTAAAGCATAAAGACGGATCACAAATTCCGGGCGGTCCAGGTTGACCAGGAATTCCAGGACTTCCACGATCTCCATCTTTACCAGGTCCTCCAGGTTCTCCAGGACGGCCTTCTTTGCTTATCCCATGAGGGCCTTCAGGACCTTAACAATACATAAAGTAGGCATGAGAGAAATGTAAAATATCAATACAATGCAACATTACGGCTGGATATATATTTGTAGCCTTATCCACAGCCTCAGAGCATTAAAATACTAGATCAAATGCAGTTTAGGTTTAAAAGCCCAAATGTCCATGAGGAGACCTCCACCTATGGAATGGGATCTTTCCTGCCCCCCAATTCCAGTTGAAGCCTGTTATGCTCCCAAAAGCATCCTGAGAGTGAGGGGACTCTTGAGAACAGGATGGGTGCAACATAAATGCTTGTATTGGGAGGGAGGAATCAGCACAAATCATGACTGCTTGTGAAAAACCAACTGCTCTTTTGCTTACAAAGAATGACTTTTGACCCAACCTACTGAACCGACTTTAAATCTTAGTGTCCTAGCATTCCAACACACTAGAAACGACTATTAAAAGGGGAGACTGGATCAGTGTTCCCTCTAAGCTGAGTTAGTGTGAGCTAGCTCACAGTTTTTTAGCCTTCAGCTCACACATTTTTGTCTTTGCTCAGGAAGGATGGCTCCAGAGCAAACTAATTTATGCCGTAGTCAAATCGCTCACTCACAGCTTTAATGCCAGTAGCTCACAAACTAACATTTTTGCTCACAAGACTCCACAGCTTAGAGGGAGCATTGGACTGGATTGGCTACAAAAATTACCTTCTTAAAAATATCTGAAAAGTCAAATTCTGACAACACAGCTTTGACTATGTGGCTTTGAATGAGTTCCAAAAGGGCTGGCATCTTCTGGAATGCTCTGGTTTCAGACTGGAAGTTCAAAAAGCCATTCAAAATGCAAACTGAGACCAGTATGGGAAGTGCTGTCACCAACTTCAACATCCCTGAGGTAGGTTCTCACCTATGAGGCTCCAAGGAGACCAAAACCTCTTCACTGCACCAAATGCACAGAATAAGACTGACAGATAGAATACATCTCAGAAGTTTCAAGACACAGTTGCTCAGTTGTAGACAATCATCAGGCCAAGAATTAGAAGGACTGGGAGCAGGGAAGGAAGCAGAAATATACCGGGGAAAAGGATATACCCCAAAGCATGCTAAAAGCCAAGACTTAACTCTCTCTGAAAAGCATCCAAAAAGAAACGCCTGGGAGAGAGCCTTTGGAAAGCCTGGAAATCAGCCCACTAAGCTACTTGTCTCCCTGGACTGTTGTTATTCAGGAAACACTCACAAAAGGTACACACTGCTATGAATAGTGCTATGAAAGTGAGAGACACAGGCCAGATGCAGAAAGGCGGACGTACACAGGGAATGGAAAACCTGGAAATTAATCACATCTGCTTTCCAGCTTCTGTGTCATTCATGGAGCCACAGAGTTGTACCTATGAAGCATTCTGCTGCATGCTCAAACAGGCAGGCTAGAAGGTGCAGAACAAGACACTGCCCACCAGTATATACCAGTAACCTCATCAGCCTAGAACAGCAGCCATCCTCTGCTCGCTGTCTACTTAAAAATGAAATGCATACAGCTGGCCAACTTCTAGTGGATCAATTGCCTGGTTTTTAATAGATTAAATGAATTGGCATATCATCAACATTTCTTTTGAGAACATTTTATAGAGGAAATAAATAGTTTATTCTGGTTAAAACAGCTTGCCATTCAGCAAACAAAAACTACCCCCAGTCTTAGAAGAAAAAAGTTATTGTTAGTATTTTTTTTCAATCATCTAGCACTCTTGGCAGTAAAAGTGGGCTTGCTGTGAACACCACAGGCATTGCATGTGGGGAAAGGAGAAGACATGGAGAGTCTAGTCACAGAACCTCACAGTAATTCAGAAGTGTATCCTAGTTGGTGGGGCAATCAAGAAGACTCTTCAAAGCCAATAAGTTCTAGAACCAATAGAGGATCTTGTCCCAGTTGCTGCAGCAACCGGTCCCAAGGCTCCTGGTCTCCTTGGTCTGGAGCAGCTTTCTTTATGATTCTGCGTTCCTCAAACATCATCTTCAATCTGCAATTATGTGTTGGTTACCGATTAAAATCTATTCTGCATTATTATAAGTGGCTTTAATGGGGAGGAATGTCTCCTTTAGAAACCTGTCTTTTTTCCTTTGACAGCAGCATAGGAAGCCTGATTTTAACTACCGGCACCAAAAAGGGTTTGTTTATTTATTTATAATTCAATTTATATCCCACCCTCCACTAAGGCTCAGGGTGGCTAACAATTGGGGCAAAAGCCATATTTAAAACAATTATAGAATAAAAACTTAACAATAATACAACAAAGTGCTGGTGCTCTGATCTGGATCTGGACCAACGACATAAGTTCCAAAATGGCAGATAACCAGTCTTCTTCCCAGGGCCCGCTTGCACCCTGATGGTATCTCTGCCAATTTTCGGTGGCGGTGCATTGGTGGAACAGTAGCGGTGGCGGCTCCTACTCAAAAGCCTGGCAGAAGAGCTCCGTCTTGCAGGCCCTGCAGAACTGCGCAAGATTCCGCAGGGCCCGGATCTCTTCTGGGAGCTCATTCCACCAGGTAGGAGCCGCCACCAAAAAGGCCCTGGCCCTAGTCTCGGCGAATTTGATGTCCCTGAGGCCTGGGGTAGTCAAAAGATGTTGGGCCCCCGACCGTAGTGCCCTTGGGGGAACATATGGGGTAAGGCGGTCCCTTAGGTATGCCGGACCCTGACCATAAAGGGCTTTAAAGGTAAGAACCAACACTTTGAAGTGGATCCGGTACGCTATTGGCGGCCAGTGCAGTGCCTTCAGCACAGGCCAGATGTGGTCCCACCTAGGAAGACCCATCAACAGCCTGGCTGCTGCATTCTGCACTAGCTGCAGCTTCCAGATTTGTGTCAAAGGCAGCCCCAAGTAGAGAGCGTTACAGTAGTCCAGCCTCGAGGTGATCGTCACATGGATCACTGTAGCCAGGTCATCACGGTCAAGGAACGGAACCAACTGCTGTGCCAGCCAAAGATGATAAAAGGCCGACTTGGCAGTGGCTGCTACCTGAGCCTCCATCATTAAAGAGGAGTCTAGGAGCACTCCCAAACTCCTAACCTCCGACAGTGGCACCAAAGGCGCCCCATCGAAGGTTGGGAGAGGGAGTCCCAACCCTGAACCGCCCCGACCTAGGCCCAGGACCTCCGTCTTCACTGGGTTTAGTTTCAGCTGACTCAGTCTGAGCCAACCAGCCACGGCTTGCAACACCTGTTGAAGGTCATCTGGGTCAGAGTACGACTGGCCGCCCAGCATCAGATAGAGCTGGGTGTCATCCGCATACTGAAGGAGTCAATCCGCTCTTCTCTTCTTGCCTGGCTGCAATTTGAATTGCAGCCATGCACATGCATGCCTGACCCTTCACAAATTGACAGAGATCCATGAACCTCATAATGTATGATTTGGTCCTCAAGTTAACACTTGCAAGCATCTCAAAAGCAAAATGTCAGGCTAGGCAGGTAAAACACTTACCTGGAGGTCCTGGAGGGCCTTGTATCCCAGGAATCCCAATTCCTTGGCTTCCTTTAGCTCCATTTTTCCCAGGTAATCCTGCAAATTACCAAACACGTATTAAGACCAAGAATCCCCAGCTGTGCAGCTGGACATACCAGCATGCTCTGAGAAACTGCTAGTATGCTACGAAGAATAAATTAAATAATTAAAGGATCACCAAGTTCAAATTACTCATACACTAGAAAGGGCTGCCTTCTTAATTGTCTGCTCTAATGCTCTGGCCTAGCTTATTTTTAATCAGCTTTCAGGGTGGCTTAGGTAATTTTAACCAGATAGAACTGTATCCAAACCATGGTTGCCATGACCATTCTGCCTCTCTTTGACTGAGCTCAGTCTCTACTCCTTGGCCTGAGCTCAGCCCAACTGTACAGCCAAACTCAGAAAAGTTTGGCCAGCTCTCATGTAAAAGGTGCTTGCCAAGAAACTTAAGTGGAGAAGGCTATTCTTGTATCTCTGAAGGAGTTACTGCTTTGGGCTTGCTTCCTTTGAATTGTGGGGGACATCACCCAGATGTGATGAGTCATGGACACACACTGTAGATAGGCTCCTCAAAATGCAAGTCATAATTTTATACGTACTCATAGTAACATTTTGGTGCTTGAAGAATCAACTGTGCTTCCAATTTTAACACAGAAAATGTGTCCCTAGCTATGAATGAGACATTTGAAATACATTGTAAAGTAGTAGAGTCCTAATTTCAAAAATGAAAAGGTATCTTTGGGATGAAACAGGCTAGGATCCTAAGCAAGATGATCGTATGGAAGCTACATTCCACATACATTTAAGATGGCAGATCAAACAAAAGCTTTGAAATCTAAGAACAAATAAACCCCCATTTGTATCCAACTATGGAGTGAAGTTACCCTGTTTATATTTTCAGATCACATATATCAGTAACAAATGTTCTTAAAATAATCTGGGGGTTTGTTGGTAAGTTAGAAATCCCCCCCCAACAAAAAACAAAGATAAAAAATCATGGAAAAGCACAAAAGGGAGTCAACATGACAATTAAAAAATCTTCAGCTGGTGGTACAACTGAAGCTTTGGAGAAAAAGAGGTTTAAATATTTCTAAAAAATGTATTATCACTTTGTTTAAAACTCTGGAGGAAGATAAAGCCTATCGAATAGCAGAACAGCTCTGACAGCTCATGAATGAGTAACAGTATCTGCCAACAGACATTAAGTTTTTAGTAGTCCAAGCAAGTATTTTAAAAGTTGGGGATCCTAAATTCTCATTCTTCAAGATGTCCAGGAGGCAGCATCAAGATCCAGGATATCAGCCTCTGCATTTAAATGCTGCAGTAGCTGAGGCCTAGACAGCCATTTTAGCACACTTCCTAACTCTGTGTTCTGATAACTCAGTCAATCTTCTGCATTTCTTCCACGGGACACCAATCCTCAAAAGACTGCCTCTCAAGACTGAATTAGCAGAGGCAACTTCAGGTAGGATTTCCTCACTTCTTTATTTCCTGTGCTGATACATTCATCATGACACCTAGCAATGATAGTCCTTGGCCTGGTCTACACGTGCAAGAGAATGAGATGGTAAACTGCTGATGTGTTAGAATGGACTATGTTAGTTCAGAGTGCAGGTTCCCAATTGTCAGTGTCTGGTGGTTTCATGGGCAAGTCCAGCAAGGCCGGGCCCTCTGACAAGCTTCTTGGCATGTCTCAGAAAGCAAAAGGGGGAGGGGGGTTGACCTCACCCAGTTCCCTCTTCCCTGCTCCCTCCAGGTCACTCCCCAGTATTCTCCGGACCATGTCTGTGCTCTTTCTCCTCAGCCTGCCTTCACCCTGCCTTTTAAAGTCCTCCCTGGGGGTGAAGCCTCCCCAGACTTCCACTGGGGGCGGTCCACTTGGTGTCCTCCTCAATTCAGGGAAGGATTGCTCACATCGGCCCCAGCATTCGTAAGTGTGAGGGAGGCAGAGCCACCCTAGACACCTATATAAATAACGCCTTGAGAAACTAGCACAGCATACAAAGTACTTGACTAGAACCTGTCTCTCTTGGTGCGTTCAGATGGGGCATTTTAGCCAGCATAAACTGCTCCAGTTGGAACCGGAGCAGTTTGATCCGGAAGAGACGCAATCACGCTCACCCCCTGACTGCGCAGCACATCGCAATATGCCCGTCCACACTTCAGGCACTCACCAGAGTGCATCAGCGTTTTTAAAAAATTTTACACAGTTTGCGCATGCGCATAGGCAGGCTTCCTTATAATGAAGCCTATTGGCTGCCGCTCGGCTCTTGGGACGCATGCGCGTGTTGTTTTATTATTATTTTTTGACAGGGAAAATGGAGCCGGGAAGGAAGGAGAGGGGTGAAGAGCGCGGGCAAGCGAGGCCGGGCATGCAGTCTCCCGGGGAGGGTCCTAGCGCTGTCAGCTCCTGCAGGGGAGGTGGGGTGCAGATCCTCTCACATGCATCGCCCCCTCCCGCCTCTCCTCCCTCTTATTTTATTTTTTGCACACGTGAGTCAGGCCCGCCGCCGGTCGCCCGTTGACGAACTCCCCTCCCTTTCCACCGCCCCATCTGGGGCTGGCGCTGCACGTGTGTGACCCATTTCGGCTGGGGAGAGTGCCCAGGAGGAGAGTTAGTCAGCAGCAGCCGAGGAGGAGGAAGGAGGGAAGAGGTGGGGTGGTGGAGGAGGAGGGTATGGTGGAGTCATGGAAAACACTCTGCAGCCGCAGCCAGAGCAAAAGCGGCCGCAGCAGCAGCAACAGCAGCGGTGGGCAGGGGAGGAGGAGGAGAAGAGGCGGCTTTGTACAGGCACAGAACAACCTTTTTAAATTTATTAACAACGGGGCAAAGCTTCGCCCAAGCGCACATCGGCTACTAAAAAAAAAAGGCAGCCAAAATTCGGAAGCCTCAGGCTTCCGAATGGAAGTGGCTCTGCACTGTCGGAGAGCGATCAAATGGGGGGATAATGCGGTTGGAACCGGTGCACTCAGGATACCACCACTTGGGGACCTAGTAGCAGAATACAATGGTTTAAAGGCTGTTTGCAATGGTTAGGGACGGAAGGCAGATGTTCGCCGTGTGATCGCCCGTAAGTATACCGATTCCAACCGGCATCTATGCCGGTATAAATGCCCCGTCTGAACGCACCCTCTGAGTTGGTGTTGGGTTTTTTGGCAGAAACATTTTATTTAAGTAAGGCCACTCTACCTCTTTATTCTGCTGCATAAGTAGATAAGGCCTTAGAGACTGCCTTTCCCAGAGCATCATGTGTACAAGAAACACATTTCTATATGTCTGAAATTCTAAGACCTGCGCAAACAGTGTAGCAGCACCATTCTAATTCACTAAAGCATTTCCCCCTCCGTTGTACTAGGCTAGGGCAAGAGAGCAGCACTAATTTTGAGACCTTCTGGCATGAACAAGGGGCCTGGACTTAACATCACCTTTTCATTATGAAACACTAGGAGTAAGGCCCGTTGGGGGAAGAAATACAACGGTATCTAGAAGGAAGCTCCAGGTGAGTGTCCCAGCTGTGGCTGGTGAGGTGGCAGAGGGAAGGGGAAAACAGAGGGAGGCAAGCCATGTTTCTTTCCTTCTGCTTAGCTATAAGGCAGGGCTGTCTCAAGTCATTTTGCTGCCCCAAGTGGGTAGTATGGGAGGACAGCCTCATGGTAACAGGTATGGTTCCCTCCACCCTTGACTTATGTTGATTTGCCACATGACGGAGTGAGCTCCTGTCTCTGGTCCCAGCTCCTGCCAACCTAGCAGTCCAAAAGCAAGAAACTGCAAGTAGATAAATAGGTACCATTTCAGTGGGAAGGTAAAAGCATTCCGTGCACCTTGGCGTCTAGTCATGCCAGCCACATGACCACGGAAATGTCTTTGGACAGCGCTGGCTCTTTGGCTTGGAAACAGAGATGAGCACCGCATCTCTAGAGTCAACTGGCTTTCGAGCAAGGGAAACTTGTACCTTTACCTAGTTGCAGCTAAGGTAGAAAACCTCCTCCTCCTATGCCACGTCTTCTGGGTTCCAAGAGTCTGGAAAATAGTTCCATAGCCAGTTTACAGGGTTGCCAACTCTGGGTTGGGACATACCTGTAGATTTGAGGGGTAGAGTCTGGGGAGGGGAGGGTTTGAGGTGGGGAGGGACCTCAGCAGGGTATAATGCCATAGAGTCCACTGGCAGCCATTGTCTCCAGGAGAACTGATCTTGGTCATCTGGACATCAGTTGTAATAGCTGGAGATCTCCATGTGCCGCCTGGAGGTTGGCTTATGTTAATTTGGGTCTATGCAGTGGCAGCTAAGGTAGAAAAGCACCTTCTCCTACGCCATGTCTTCTGGGCTCCAAGGGTCTGGAAAGTGGTTCCATAGCCAGTTACACAGTTGCCAACTCTGGGTTAGGAAATACCTGTAGATTTGAGGGGTAGAGCCTGGGGAGGGGAGGTTTGAGGTGGGGAGGGACCTCAGCAGGGTATAATGCCATAGGGTCCACTGGCCAAAGCAGCCATTGTCTCCAGGAGAACTGATCTTGGTCATCTGGACATCAGTTGTAATAGTTGGGAAATTTTCTGTAGGGGAAATGATGTGCTGTGGCTGGGGAGATCTCCAGGCCTCACAGGGAGATTGGGATATATATTTTACCTCAGGACTCGCAACAGCAACAGCAGACTATTTAGGATGTTAGAGGCAAAGGTCAATCAGGCCACATACGCAAATGACCTCTGTGTTCTGACTGGCTATGGGGAGGAGAGGAACAGCAAACTGTTTAGAATGTTGGAGGCGAGACTCTGGCAACGCAGCCAGTGGATAGGGACAGCTTCTGAGTGACAGATCATTCAGCCAACTGATTTTGGAACGTGTTGGAATGTTCAGGGGAGTCCATGACCAAAACATAATTATATATAAGAAGAGATTCTGTTTTCTGCAGTATTCTATTACAGGGCTGCTGCTGCTTCCTTCTCATGCTGTGTTCCCTACTCCCAGCCAAGAGAATGAAGGAAAGATGCTCTCTGCAGCCAGCTTCAGTAGCCAAGGCTACCACTGCAATTCCCAAGAATGGCTGGGAAAGGGGAGAGCCAAAACTGAATCTCATCTGCTCTAGATGAAAGAAAATGAAACCAGCTAGCCCTCCCTTGGCTAGGCCCAAGAATTTATTCCTATTTGTTCCTCAAGGATAGCCTATTCTTTTGCCCTCTCCCCAATTATTAAGTAAGGGTAGCACAAGAGAGAAAAATAATAATAAAAGACTGAGCTGTTGTAACACATTCTACCTGGGGATGCCCTTGATAACAATGTGGAAGATTCCACAGATTCAGAATGCATCAAAAATATTAACTGGGGTTAAGCAGGCTCCTGCAAATTTGAAAGTTTTACATTGGCTGCCAATTTGCTTCCACATTCATGACCTGGGACTCTCATATCTGAGGGAACATCTCTTACCACCTTAATGGCAGCTCCAGACTGTTAGTGGCTGCTCCTATTTTATGGAATGGCTGTGTCCAAGGACCTAAAAAAGGCACGTACACTTCAAACATTAAAAAAACTTTGTAAAGCTGAGTCTCTAAGCACACACACTTTGAATGATCTCTGATTAAGTAATGCTGAGTAATGGCTCCTCTTTGTATTTTAGGTTTTTAACCTGTTTTTCTTGCATGATTTGCTTTGAGTTCCTCATTGTGGGAGAAAAAATGGGTATAAGTATGTCAAATAAAATAAATAATGCACTTTAATTTCAGAAACTATGGCTTTTCCTACATGTTTATTGGCCGTGAGTTCAACGCTTCTTGGAAGTGGGTTTTTTAATGTTTCCCCACCCTCTGGGGGTTTCCCCAGCTTTTCTCTGATCTTTCTCAAACCTAGTTTGCTCCAAAGTTTTGAGAAAGATCACAGTAAATCCTGGATGACTGCTGTCTGGGTGGGAATAATTGGGATTTTCCATCCTACATGGCAGCAATTTTCTGTGACCCTGTCCCTGCCATCAGCCATTTCCTCTTCCCACCGCTAGGATTCATTAAAAAAAAAAGAGACTGGCACTAGAATATTGCTATATCAACATACCATTGTAGCGACATGGTGTAGCAGATTATCTGAATTCCCAGAATTAATTTGAAAAAGTCAGTCTCTAGCACCTTCTTTGATTTAGACACAAGGAAAAGGCATACCTCTGAAAAGGAAAGGCCTAGAGACTTTTTTTAATATAAAGAAAGCTGGGAATTCAGAGAACCTGCTATACTTATAGCTATAGCAGAATATAGATCTAACAATATGGTAGAGACAGTTAAAAAAAAAATCACAAAAGCCCAGGTGGCCCGGGGAGGGGAGTTGCCACTGCTGGGGGATTAGGGCAGGGAAACTGCAGGGAAAATTGCCATGTGGAAGCCATATTGTTGCTTTATCTGCAGATGCACCAGTGATGGGAAACCACAATATCCCAGCCCCATGTGAAAGACACCTATAAAAGGCCAAATGGTCTCCAAATATTATCAAATTATAGTATTTTAAAAAAATCTGGACAGCCTAAAAATATCAATATCAATTCATAATGAATCATTCAGCATTTAAAGATGAGTAACTGAAAGCCAAGTCATCCCTTCTGATTAACCTGCTGATATTCACATGGTAAGGGTGCTTGCATTTGTTTTGAACCGTAGCTGAAAGACATCCACCTCAGCTTTCCCTTTGCAGTTACCACTCTGTATTGGATGTATGGGAGGGACAGTATTCACATGGATTATTATTGTGTATTATTTGCCCACTCAGTTTCTTTAGAAACTTGGGTTGTGGTAGATTGTTCTTTTATTCCATCTATATTTTTATTCCAACAACATGGGCCAAATTTCACAAGTGAGGCTGCTTTCCTTTCAGCCCACAGTAGCTGCAGGTCCACACTGCCATAAAGGTCCACACTGCCCCATTTTGGACCTGTATGTAAAACTCCATGGCAGACACAATTTCATCCATAGGACATCCATACCAGCTGCCCTGGGCCTGCGCTGGTGACCCCTACTGTCCTGAAGCCTACACCACCTTACAGCCAATTGACACTTTGCTGGAATGAAGCTACCACCCATGATTCCAGAGCCTCTGGGATTGTAGGTGGCAACTTCACTCAGACTAGGCAGCAAAAAGCTGTAGGGTGGAGGGCACCTCTGAACATTCTTGTCAGCCAGGCCTCTAGCTGCCATGGAGTGAGGGGGTGCCTCTGGAATGTTAGGTTTCTGTTCTCTGTGCCTTCAGTGCTTTTTTTATCTCTGTAACATGAGAGTTTGGCCTTGGTGTCTAGCATCAGCTTTCTCTTGGGAAAACAGACCCGTTAACTTTGGTGGGCTTTTACCTATTCCTTAATTGGCTCCAGGCCATCAGGGGACCCTCTTGAATTATGTATATCTGCTTGCTCTGCGTGCTTATTGTCAGTTCTAACATGAGATGTGTAATCTGCATACTTCAGTGTCTCAATAAACCTTACTTTGTATGAAAGTTGTTGGGAACGGATTGCTGCAGGAGTCTGACAGTTCTATAGATATGCTCACTGAACCTCCAGTTTCTGCAGCTTCAGAGATTCTGGAGTCACAGGCAGCACAGGCCAAGCTAGATGTAGCATCTGCCACAAATTACAGGCAGACATAACATCGGGAAAACAAATATACCCAAGTGCTTCAGGGCCCAATTAAGCTTGGGGGGACAGGGGTGTAGGGGCTTCAGCCTTCCCTCCCACACTGTTTTCTCAGCTGAAATGGCCGCAGGGGGCTCTTTTACCCTTATGTGGGCACCCCAACCTGGCTTGTGGTAGATGTCACATCTAGCAGCAGGCGTTGGTAATCATCTGCAGGGGGGCAGGCATCCCATTGCATCCTGTGATTTTGGAGGGCCATGCTTGACTTTTGTTCACGGCTCCAGAATCACTAAGACTTGCCCCTGCTTCAAGGAGAAAGAAGAAAGTGCAGAAACAAATACCTCAGAGAAATCCACTGGAACTTAATATGTAGGATACTAAGTGTAATGTAAGGTGAACATGCAAAGTAGCCTGGGACCCTTTTCTGGAAAACTAACATAAAAGGTAACATAAGATCTCTCTTTCCCAAAACTTTTTTGCGGTCATAATTCAGAAGCATTTTTATGGATTAAAAACTACAGTTTGGTCTCTTCTCTACATGCCATAGTGTGGAGTCCTAATTGGTAAGGAAATGGTTTGTCCACTTCAGTTTGCTATGAAAGTAGGCATCTTTAATAGATGTGGAAGCACAAGGGCCAGTTACATTCTTCAGACATCCTCCTCTTGATGTTGCCATCTCTTAGGACTGTTCCGATGGTTAGGGCTCCTTTGGAATGGACTGCAAGAGCTGGTGCAGAAGCCACGGTCAGTCACTGCATTTCGGAAGGCATGTGAGACAGTTTTAACCCAGCAAGCATTTGGTGGAAGGTAAATTATTTCCACAGACTTGCCTGCATTCATTTTAATTCTGTAATCTGTGCTTTTTAAATCAATGCTTTCAATCTGTACATTTTTAATGTTAATTGGACTGTTACCTTTTGTGCCCTTGCAACCTAGCACTAATCACCTTGGGTCTGAGGAGGTAAAGTGGGGTATAAATGTTTTAAATAAATATAAGGGGTTTAGATCTACTTGCCAAGTGTTTGAGAGATATGGGTTGCAATCACACACACTAAATAATCCACTTTCCAACTGGATTTTACTGTGTGAACTGGCAAAATCCGGTTGGAAAATGCATTGAAAGTGGATTGAAAGTGGATTATTTAGTGTGTGTGATTGCAGCCAAGATTTTATAGTGGTTAAAACCTTAAATGAGTACACTTTGAAATATAAACTAAATTCAAAGAATTTAGTTTATAGTCATGCTCTGTAAATTATTCTGCTAATGTAATCATCCTGGTAACAAGAAACAGATACATGCAGCCGTTGTACCACAATGATTATTTTAAGGATCAGTGTCGACTCCTACCCACTCACCCCCAGAACTGCTTTAATCACATTTTTGTTAAGATTTGAAGAATTCCATCACTGGATTACAAAATTATGTTTGAAAATAATTAAAGCACCTAGAAAAATCCCTCATTCTTATACAAGAAACTATTTTGTGGAAATGTCTTGAGCACACATAGCTTTCTGTGCTCTGTTTAAGGCCAGCTTGGTGTCAGCTGAGAGGACAGGCTCTGGCTCCCAACACAGCAGTAGATGGGGAAGAGAGAAGGGGAAGCTGCCTTGTTGCTGCCAGATCTTGCCCCCTTCCACTACTAAGGCCAGGAGTTCCTACAGGCACACAAGGAATACCAAACATGAGGGGGAGGGGGAGACAAGAAGCCCTCTATTGCTGACGCGAGAGAAAAGGAATACAAGAAAAGGACAACAAAGATGGGGAGAGGATCTTGTTTAAGGACAATGCCTACAGTGGCGTGTACTATTCAGTTTTCAGAAACCCCAAATAAGGGGACGTTTAACTGGCTTATTGGAATGGCTTCCGAATATGTGATGAAAGTCTGCCTTAGAGCTATGACTCATCCTGGCAAGAGCAGTTACAAAGAGTAGTTTGGAGCATCCGCAGAGTGCCAGTATCCCTCCACCCCAAGAAAAACTACACATAGCTCACATGTAACAGAACAAATGGGCAGGTTTCCAGTCAGACAACAGGACTTCCAGGCAGTTGAACCCTGGCATTTCTTTCTTTAGAAATAAACACTGGGATAAGCACAAAGCCAGAGATGATAACATTTCCTGTTTGCCTAGGCTTAACAGCTCATTAACAGCAAAGTTGCTCGGACCAGGTCTTTACAGCTGAACACAGGTTGAACCCGCATCTGCTGTAACATGTAGTTTGGCCCTCAGAATTTGGCTTGGATAAACTGGGGCTCAACCAGATGAGATGCTGAACATTCCATGTCTATGTCCACCACGGGGCAAACAGCCCAACCTGGAGGATTTCAGATTGTGAAAACTACAGGAGAGGAGCTTTTTTTTAAAAAAATTAAACTTTGTACCATCATCCAGATCCAAAGCAGGCCAAAATACACTAGTTGTTTACGGGGGGAGGGGGGAGAACCTGGCAACATTTCTATTAATAGAACTTCCAGCATCATGTGAGCATTCAGTGCTGTTCTGTCACTACTATACACACACCCCAAGTTGGTGGTTGTTGCTATTGTGAAAAATTTAGTGTTCAGTGCTGTTTGGCAATGAGAATGCCCAAAGTAACACTGCAGAATTCTGGGAAATGAAGTCCATTGTGTGTCTCACACATTATACACTGTGAACCACAAAATCCAGATGCGCAACACATGCTACCAAAATGGCATACAAAACCTGGGGATCAGGGGACAGAAGAGGAGCATGAGAAAACTGGGAAGTGAGGGACTGGGGGAAATGGAAAAAAGAGAGAGTTTTTCTCTTTTTTGCTTCAGATATACAATCAAAGGAAAGGACAAAAGAGAAGAATTCAAGGCTGTAACCATTACATTGAAAACATTACGATCTACCAACTTTTGTCATCTGAGCTCAGGGAGTTCATGTTTTGGTGGCATCTCTAATGGAGAAGGAGCTTGCCAAAAATAAGAACCAGTTTTCAATTTTCAGTGCCCAACCTTCGGCAAAGAAATGTAAGGAACATCTTCAACCAGTTTGTATATCGCTGGGAATTAGGGGAAAACTTAAAGGCTAGGAGCAGGTTAAATAGTCTCCAGCCCATTGCTCCTTCTTTAATCCTTCTTCAAAATGCAATCCATTTGTACTAACTGACCTTTGCACTTCACACCCAAGTAGATCTTGTTAAACAAAGGAGAAAAAGAAAAAATGCTTTGTGAAATAGGCATACAATTAATTACCTCTTGGTCCACGATTTCCAGGACGTCCAGGAGCTCCTGTAAGACCTGGAATGCCATCATTTCCTTCCAAGCCAGGAAAACCTCTAGGACCTTGTGGGCCAATTGGGCCTGGTGGGCCAGGAGGTCCTGAGGAAGGATTGTGAGACTGGCAATGATCGCACTGTTGCAGCCTTCCATTCCGAAGTATGTTAGGCAACTGAGCTAAGGAGAATTCAGACAAAAATGCTTAGGATCTAACAGAGTATGCCACTGCATTAAAAAAACCAACAGCCTGGAAAACACCACACCATATAAACTTGACTTTAATAAGTATTTTCAAAGTTGGATTCAGCATGGTCAAGTCTCATAATTTTTTTGAAAGAGATTTAAGCATGTGATTAATTCTCCCTTTGAAATCAACAGGATAGGCCTGCTTAATTTTGGCTGGTTCATAGGTTCATAAGTAGACATTTACACATTGCAGATGATTTCAGAGTCTGTCATAGGGCATACACACAGTGTTGGAAATGTATGTGTTTACAAGGTCTGACGGTCCAGTCATTATAGGGTTAACTTGTTTACCTAGTATTGCTATTGTTTCGACTGACCTGGAAGGGAAACCTGGCAATTGAGCCAATGGGGGATTAGCCCGGGAAAAGTAACTTCTGTTGTGATAAGTGATTGGTTGTTTGTTCCAGGTGACTTCCTTTCTAGGGGTCGAGAAGAAGGACAGATTCTCCATTACCTGTGTGTTAGTGTGTAACAATGGTTGAACTGTAGGCAGCTTAGAAATGTAGCTCTTAGAGGTTTTGTTTATTTGTAGGTTTCCTGTATACCTTTTACCCTTAGAAATAAAGGTTTTTAAAGGCAAAGAAATCTCTTCTTTCCAATAGAGCAAGATCCATTGATACTCTGAGTAATTTAAATACTTTTGACTATTTTACAACACACAGTTCGTGAGGGATACTGGCCAGCCTGTTGGGTTGGTCCTAGAATGTATTAATCACTAACTGAAGTCTTCACATTGTAAGGGAAGATTACAGTGGTGTCTTTCAAGGAAGTGTGTACCATTACTAGCCTTCTCATTAAGGAAACTCTATTAATAATCTTCAAAGAAACTACAGTCCTCAAAGCACAGTCTCAACAGAACTGTCTTCAGTCCTTATCTCTCTTCCTGAGACTAGGTATGTGGGGCAGGAGGGAGAACAGAACTGCAGGAGAACTATACCCTTCGTAAGTTTGTTTGATGTAGTCATGTCACAGATTCATCAGATTAATTAGTGACATGCTTAATTTTTAAAAACGGAATTAAAAACCTATTTGGAGAAGAAAGAATTAGTTACTTGCATTCTAATTTTTGTCAATTAAATCTATGTTATTTAATTAGACAGCTGGCACGTGAGAGAATTTTTTGTCTTAGTAATCAAATTCAACTCTCCGAGCAATAGACTCAGTGAGGAAAACAAGAAAAACTTTTGAGTCAGCACATAATTAACTTATGAAATTTGGTATTGCAATATTTGGTGGAGGTCAATACATTTGCCTATTCCTTTTCTTTTCTTTTTTAAAAAGGAAAGAAATAGACAAATGCATGAATCATAGATCAAATCCATGACTATCAGCCACAAAAGCTAAATAGAATCTCCATGTTCAGAGGCCTCAAAATACCAGATGTTGAAGGCAAACTTGAACAAAACTCTGTTGCCATTATGCCTTTCCCAGAGGCTTCCTGGAGGTATATGGCTGACCCCTTTAAAAACTGCTCCAATATCTTCTCTGGGATAAAGGTCGAACTGATTGTCCTGTAGTTTCCTGGGTCACCCCCCCCCCCATTTTTGAAGATTGGGATAACATTCACCCTCCTCCAGTCTTGTGGCACATCTCCTGTCCTCCAACAGGTCTTGAAGATGATGGAGAAAGGCTCTGCAATGTCTCTAGAAAGTTTCCCTACCATATTTCCATCTTGTTGGAATTGTTACGGCTTGAGCTTGCAAGAGATCTTGTTTCAGAAGAGCCCACCCTTCACTTGCTCCTTTCCCTTCCAACATTGTTTCCCATAGACTGACTCTCATCCTGCCTAGGAAGATAGTTCCAAGTGGTCAGTTGTGTTGGTTTGAAGCAGTAGAACAAATTTAGAGTCCAGTGGCACCTTTAAGACCAACAAAGGTTTATTCAAGGTATGAGCTTTTGTGTGCATGCACACTTTTACAAATAATATTTATAAATAATATAAATATTTGAAAAAGTGTACATTCACACAAAAGTTCATACCTTGAATAAACCTTCGTTGGTCTTAAAGGTGTCACTGGACTCTAAATTTGTTATCCTGCCTATAAGTTCATTAAAGTCTGCCCTACTAAAAATCTAACATACACATCTGGCTACAGACTTCCTTGGTCCCCACAGCAAAATTTCATCTTGGCTTGTATTAGCCTGGTCCTGAGCATGACAAACAACTTGTAGGATAAAGGAAAAGCAAACCATAAAGTTGTTACTGGAAAATAATACTTATGAAGTCTAGGCATCACAAGTTGAAGTCATTAGCCTGTATCTAATGAACAATACACAGAATGCAACGGTAACTTAATGCAGTTATATGTGGACACAAAGGGAAGCACCATTCTACTTCCTCAAACTCATGTCCAGTTTTTTAATATGTAAAACCTGCTGTGCTGTAGTCATGTTAACAGATCCTTGAAATTACCACAAGAGGCTCTAGCGCTATGCTTAGCGAAAAAAGAAAATCATGTTTGGGTACAATAAACTTTTACACATGCAATGCTCTTCCAGAATTTTAAAAATGCATTTCCACATGCTCAAGACCACACAAAGGCCATGGTATTTGTATTTTTTTCCATTGTGGGAAACGTGAGACTATAGAAAATATTATTGCAGAAAACGTAATATGATTTGAAAGAAAGTGGAATGAAACATTGCAGTTTATAGTCTTAATTAGAAGAACTTAGAATGTATTTCTTAGAAAAATTCTAAAGGTTGACTAAAAATCACACTGTGATGGGACAAAAACAAATGTTGATCCATTTAACTTTTTAAAACTACTAAAAGCTGGAGAGGATCAAGATGCCATTGTGTTGTGGGTTTCGGCGTTCGCCATGGTGTTCGCTTTCTCACACAGCTTTGGGAGACGGCTGTCAGAGCCCGCGGTTGGGAAGGAGCGCGACTGTGGGGCACTAGAGAGCCCTTCCTCCAGCAACCCTGCCAGTGAAGGGGGGCTACTCCATGCCCCGAAGATCCCACTGTGGAGCGTCCCAAATGGGAACTAGAAATCGCACTCCGGAGCAAGCGTTTGGTGGCCAAGTGTATAGAAATATTGATTTCTATAGGCTTCATTTCTCCCTGGAATGTGTCCCTGCTGTATTGATTTCCTATTGAAACCAGATGGCTGACCATTTGGTCAGAGAAGCTTTATTGCCATGCCATAAACCACATACCTTCACACCTCATGCTGGAAGATGGCCTAGCAAACAAGCAAATACACACGTAGGCCATGGTGGGTTAGAGAGTGGGAGGGCACATGACCCGGGTGTGTCCTTCAGAGGCTCTGACCATCCAGATGTTGTAACCATGACAACCCCAAAAGTTGGAAACTCCCTGTCTACTTGCGATTGGCTAATGGCCATGGCTAGTCATAATTAGATTGGGGTTTTTAATTGTCTGACCCTTGGAGGAGAGTCTGATTTTTCTCTTGCTCTCTCCTTACTGTTGAATTGTACCTGAGAAATGCTGTTCCAGGCAGAACAAAGAACTCCTTGGTGCAGCTGAAGCACATGGCTGCATGCTTACAAAGATGGACTTCTTGCTCCAATTCCCTTGGGGTTATTGGATTATTACCATGGACTATTCTGGACTGATAACTGTTCCTGACTTGGTAAATATGCATCTCTAATGTGTAGTTAAGGCATAACATTGCCTAGCCTTTCTTATTTTGAATCTTTGTATTCTGATTGCTAAGCCTGTACTGAAAAAACTTTATTCTTGTTTATAAATAGTGCCTGGATTGGGTAACTGTACTCCAAGGCTTTTTCCTGGTGCCTGCTGCTCGCCAAATGCTGCTACTGTGTAAGAGTAATTGTGCAGCTCTGGACAGAGTTGCTAATGTATAAAACCCACATGCCAACTGAAATTCTGGGGACCTCGAATCTCAGGTTGGTGAGGGGTTAAGCTTAGAGAGATTCCTGGTGGCTATTGTTTTAAATCCAGAGAGCCTCTCTCTCTGGGTGATTGAGTAATATATGGTGCCAGTGTAGAATTCTTTCCCCCATCCCTGGACTGGCCTGGGGGGCAGAATTTATACACCAAGCGAATTGAAAAAAAAAGCGGACTTATCATTGAAATGTGAGTTAATGTCTAAGCGAGAAACACCAAAGAACTAGCCGAAAACCTCCCCTTTGAAAGCAAGGGGAGGAGGGAATTCTCCCCCGCTAAGAAAAACTAAACGAACTTTGAGCTAGTATGAAAAGGGGGGGGGGCTATTGAAGCAAGATGGATTGAAATAAAGTGCATTTAAGAACTTACCAGGCGGATTTAAGAGAGACTGTGATAACTTCTATAAAAAGTAAACAATTCCCGAACATGGCGCCCATGAGGAAGGATGAGAAAGACAAGCAAGTGAAACCTAAGCTTCTTGCCAGAACTGCCAGCCCAGCGAGTTCTGTGCCTAGACAGGACACCAAGAAGCTTAAAAAACAACTGCAGGTGATGGAGAAAAATAGAAAAATGGAGGAGTCTCATTTGTTACAGCTACAAATGGAAAGAGTAAGCTATGTTCTAAGATTTCAAGGTGTTCTGGAAGAGAAAGGCGAGAATCTGAAGCAGATTATAAGCAAGGCTTTAGGCCCTATGGCAGATATAAAAGCGGACATACTTCAAAGCGAAATTGATACGCTCTATAGGGCGTATTCAGATTTTACAAGAAAGAATAATCTGTCAGGGGAAGTTATTATAAGATTCTCCAGAAGAAACGTGAGAGATCAAATTCTCAAAGAACGTGAGTGATCAAATTCTCAAAGCAACAAATGGAACCACCTTGAAAGTCAAGGAGAAAGAAATAAAAGCGTTGAAGGACATCCCGTTTGAAATAAGAAGGAAAATACAGAGATTTGGTTTTATTTCTACAGAAGAACAACATCCCCTACAGATGGCTTGTACCCGAAGGCACAATCTTCAAATTTATAGACAAGGGAAAAAAATCGACTCTGTTGAAAAGGTATATGAATTTCTGCACCAACATAGTCTCCCAGCAGGAGAAAAAGAAGAGGAGGAAGAAGGCAGCACCAAAGAAAGTGAAGAAGAGGGAGCAGTGGCATCTTCAGACGAGAACTCAGACTCTAAACTGGGGGGGGCAGCCCCAAAGACAAGCTACCACTTGAGAAAGAAAAAGTATAAAAAATGAGATGTTATTGCACTCTGAAATCTCTTACAATGTTTTGTTATAAGTAAATCTTTTATTACTCTTTAAGAAGTCAGATACGGTGGTGTTTAAATTTTTACTTAAGTATTAATAGATTATCAGATGACCACATTCAATGAATTGGAATCAAATGTTGAGTTAAAAGCTAACTTGTTAAGCAGTATGTATGACCACCATCTCTTGGGTTTTTAGCGGGTTTTCTTTACTTTCTCCTATAGTTTGTAGATCCCCTCCCTAATTTCATTGTAGTTTATAGAAAATGCAATAAAAATCCCCTACGAGGGCATAAAAAAGATGCCATTGTGTTTGATTTGCTGCCAAATGTCAGGACCACTCACTCATCAGCTCCTCACTGATTCATCCACATAATCAAATGGTGCCTCAAGGAAATGAGTGCATCAGAGTAGTGTGATAGGGCAATGGTTTCAAGATTACATAAACAGGAATGAATTGATAAAGGTTAATGAAAAAGAGAAAGTACACACACTTGATGGGAAAAAACCCCAACTGTGATAACTGGGACTCACTTCTCAGCACATCTGCACAAACTTGTCGAATAAATTCTTCTGAAAATCCTCTTCCCTGAACAGAACATAGAAGGATTAGAAAGTTTACATGATTATTTAAAAATAAAAAGTGGCATTTAAAAAGGGATATGTTGGGTGGCAACATACAGGTTTTCCATCAGATCCAGGAGCCCCGGGAGAGCCCCTCTCGCCATGCATGCCTCTTGGGCCTGGTAAACCAATCAGACCATTTGCTCCAGGTTCTCCCTTTTGTCCATTGGAGCCACTAATGCCAGGATCTCCTTTCTCGCCTTTCTGAAATAAAAAACCAATAACTGAAATAGCCAGCACCGAAAACTGTAATCTCCACTAAAGTGTGCTAATAAAAGACATAAAACCACTTCAAGAACAAAAACAATTTGCAAAGGTTATTATTAGCAATAGTTTCTGTGCCTTTTTAAGCTGTTCAAAAATATGTTGTGAACCAAACTATATTAAACATCAAAGAGTGAAGCAAACGGGCCAATTAAATAATTTCTTTATCCCACTCACATGGTTTTTTTATTTGTTAATTAATAGGGTACAGCTTGTCCATCATGGAGGCAGGGAAGATTAGAGCCATCAGCACAGATAACAATGAAAATGCAATAGGACCAGTAATTTACTGTTAATAATCTTGAATGTTAAAAATGAATTAAACCACTTGTATTCAATCATTCCAGACCCAGGGCTCACCTTTAAATCCCCCTTCCCAAAAAAAGCCCCACCAATTTGCAAGAATGTGACAGGAAAACACGTGACACCAGAGTAACTTGACAGGAAATAGAGAAGCCAGAGCTATGATCCTATCAGTCAGCATCAGGACTATGGGCAGCATACCAAGAGAGCTGGGGAAAGGAACCTCACACAGAACAAGAGGTAGTCTACTCTAGAGACCGGAGCTCAAAAGGAATCCCCTCCATCAGTGAACTACCTCATTGTCCTCCTCCTCTCAGCATGTAAAAAGAAGTAGAATGCATGGTGCCCCTACTTCCTATACACACATGCTAGCAATAAGTCCTTCCAAAAATGAGCAAAAAATTGGCTGCTGTATGGATCTCTCTAGAGCCCCTTGACCAATGGGTTGAAGACTAGTGGATTACATAGAGTCCCTCACTCCCACCATTCTATTGCTTATAACTTTATATTTGGTTATGTGAGCTATGAAAAAAAGCTTATGAGGAAATAAATTTGTTAGTCTTTAAGGTATCACTGATCTTCACACAAAAACTATTATACGCCTCATATTTTGAGGTCAGATTTGGAGAATATGTTCTTGTTTATTATGATTTCATTGATTTGTGATTTTTAAATTACTTCTTATGCTTTGTAAAATCTGCCACTGTATTATGTTGAGATAATATTTGTGAAAGTTTTCTGTTTCCCAGCTAGAGACTGAATAGCTGTTGGCAACTGTCCTATAAATGTCAGATTTTTAGGTGTTTTCTACAAATCAATTAATTCAATGAAAAGGGGTACAATTCTTATAAAAGCCAAAGTACATGTGAAATTACCTTCCAAGGATATGTGCTTTTGGACATTAGAATTTGTAACTCATACACAATTAACTCTATATATTATCATAACTTCTTCCCAAAGCACATTATTGGAAATTAGGGGATTTGATCTGGCAACACATACCTGTCCTTCATGTCCATTTAATCCCGTGGTTCCCTTGAGGAATCAAATATTAAAATACAGTAATGAACATGTTGAACAATTATCACAATTACCAATTCTAGCCATATAAAATATCTGTGATGGACTGCACTTTAAAATCTCAGCAGTATTGTGTAAACTATGAAGGATTAATTGTTCACAGAGCCAAAGAGCCTGCTCCAAGGAATCTGATTAGTTAGCATCAGCTGAGCAGAGAAAGACTTGAGAGCTGAATGCTGAGGAGAAAGTCAGTCTGATTTCAGCCCTAGCTGAGAAGAGTCGAGTATTGACAATTTCTGAATTCAGCCCTGACAGAGAGCAGTTTAACACAGATGGAGTACTGGGAAAGTTGGCAAGAGGAGTGAGTAGTTAGGAAAAGACTCCCATTTGGGCCAAGAAAAGGGGATAAATCTTTCAGTGAGGGAAGAATTTCCCTACCGAGTCAAAACAGGGAGATAGCTCTCAAGAGTGGAGAGATCCCTGGTCTGGTGTGGTTAGAGACTGCCTTGTGAAATCTTAAGAGTCAATTAAAATTCAAGAAGAGTACCAGTGTGATCAGAGAAGGGGTTTGGGTACTGGATAGAATGTCCCAGGCTTCTGGAAACCAAAACAGTCAGTGAATGCTCAAAGAAAGTGTACTGTAGTGTTTTGGAAACACTGGAACAAAAACCTCTCATCTTAAAGATCCTAAGTCACTGTAAAAAAACTTATGAAACTCCAAATAGCCTGAAACATTTGAACTAAAGTCTGTGCATATAATGACTTACATCAGGTTTATATATTGAGTTACCTCAGAAATTTAACCCCTGATTTCACCTGACATTCCCCCTCTATGTTGAATAATATATTTTGTTAATCTGGAATTTCAAAATGCCTCAAGTGCCATTTCAATTGCTTAAGTTAAAGGGGGCTCATGACACTTCCCTCAGGTTCCTGGGCTGAGCCAGTAGTAAAATATCATACTGTGACACGATGGGACAGCCAGAGTTCTTCAGGAAAGAAGAAAACAGATACCCAGATACGTAAGGAAAATCTTGCCTCTGAGGGGGGTGTCATAATATCATATTCGGGGCAGGCAGGGGAAGGTTCAGGGTTGATAACCATCTAGATCTTTTTTTTGTTTGTTTAAATCTTTTATTTCCCTCTCCTAAAAAGGAGAGAAATTCCGCTTTTTAGAAAAATAGGAAGGGTATATAGCGGGACAAAGAAAAGTGGTGAGTGATATTAATTACTGGTATGTTAATCTGTTAGTTTTAAGGTTAAAGTCCACATCAAAGTTCTGGCTTCTTCTGCGGTTGGAGAAACATCTGTTTCTTCTTATTCTTTTCAAATCAGGCAATTAGTATGTCAGTAAAGTCCTTTTGGAGTTAATATTTCTTCTTTGGCACATCTAGACAAGTCCTTAAATCTTGTAGTGCTTTCCTTTATTCTCTCGCAAATTATACTTTGGACCTCCGGCTGCTCCTTTTTCTTCATCTTCTCTCACCTCTCCTTCCGAACTGCTGCTCTCATCGCTTTTTCCGGACATCCACTCGGCCAGTTCTGCTTCTTCTTCTGTGTTGGCGTGCCTTTTCAAAAACTCCTTCGCCTTCAAGATAGAATCAATCTTTTCTCTTCTGTCTTTGTATTTACAGACCAGTCCTTCTGGCGTTAACCATCTGTAACTAATTTGATGTTTTTGTAAGAACAAAGTCAATCCTTTATATTCTTTTCTTTTCATTCTAATTTCAAATGGGACATCTTTCAAAACTCGAATTGATTGTTCTCCAATTTTCAAGGGTGCCGCTGATACTGCTTTTAAAATTTGATCCCGGAGACACTGTTTGGTGAACTTCACAACCACTGCTGCTGGCAGCCTATTATTCTTTGTATAGTTGGAGTAGGCTCTATAGGCCACATCCATCTCTTCTTTTATCTTTTCCGCTTTGCTGCCAATCAGTGGTTCCAACGCTGTTGCTAGAATTTCTCTGAGATCCTCTCGCGCTTCCTCTTTCAATCCTTGAAATCGAAGAATCAGGTTTGACTTTTCCATTTGAAGCATCAGTAATTTATTTTCTTGCTTCATCTGTTGATTTTTTCACTTTGACCACTTTCTTCTTAACAGTCTGTATTTCTTCCGTTGACGCCAGACATTTCTTTGCGATGTCATCTACCTTGTCTGCAGTCTCAGTCAATTTTTTCTGTTGATCTCCAAAGGCACACTCCATATTATCAAGCTTTCGGTTTATTTTTTGCAGTTCCTCCAGCAGATGGCACGCAAGATCACTTTCTTTTTGATTGACAGCAGTTCCAGCAGAGGCGGGACTCGGACAGGAAGTTCCCGTCTTCTTTGTCTGCCGTTCCAAAGGCTTCTTATCTCTCTCTTTCTGCATCGCCATTTTTCAACTTTGTTTATGCATCGAAAGTTCGTGCTACAACGCCCAGGGATGGCTCCTTCTGGCCCGCTATTAAGTCTCTTCCAAAAGGTAATGTGCTTAAACAGGTCTTCGCCTCGCCCCCCTCTCAGCTTTTGAAAATCTCTTTTCCTGGTGGTGGTGGGGGAATCCTCCCTCCTCCCTTCGCTTTTCCCGGGGGACGGAACGCGCTCACACCGCCGCTTTAAAATTGCTCTCCAACTCACAGTTAGCGGCATACGCTTATTTTTCAACTTCAGCTTTATCGCTTCATCACTCCGATATTCCTGTGGCTTTGCTAATCCCCTTCACGGGGCACAACGCAGCCGGGGCCGTTTGGGGCAAGAGAGACTTTAAGCGGAGGAGCCTCAATTCCCGGCTTTCGTGCCGGTAAGAGGCTTCCCCCAGTCTCCCAAACGTGCCCCCTGAATAACCATCTAGATCTTTGATACTGGTACCTACAGATCTGAAACATCTACTCAGCCCTAGAAAAGTTTGGTATTTGAAAATCTGAGGTTGGCCCTAAAAATGGAGCTTATATCTAGAAGCTTGAAATATTTTTTCACCCCTGGAAAACAAATTTAGCTATTTTAAAACCGACAGGAAGATTTGGCTCTTCTATAGGCAGGTTAAGTACTTGAAAAGACAATGCTGGGTTTTGCCTTTCTAGACATTTAAAGCTACACAGCATGCACTCCTTTATACAATTATTTTTAAACACAGGTTTTATTGCATTGAAAAACTAAAAAGTTGTTTTAGAATGCACACTATCCTCTGAAATAAATGTAATGGGAAATGGAAAAATAATAAATTATTTTGAATTTTACCTTCTGTCCTGGAATACCTGGTCTGCCCCCTTCCCCCTTCAGACCCTTTAGAAAAAGGAAAGAAAAATAATTACATACAAGAAATATTTTACTGTATGAAAAGTGTATTAAATATAGTGATGCAGCACCAAAGGCTCAGTTTAATAATCAGTGTAGCATAAGACATTGGCTGCAGACACATAAGATAAGAGGTGAAGAATTTAAATTGTTAGCATTTGCTGATGATTTAGCTTTTATATTAGAAAATCCTTTAGATTCTACTAATGTCTTTATAGCTTTGTTACAGAAGTATGGAACAGTGGCAGGTCTAAAAATTAACAAAAATAAAACAAAAATCCTGGCAAAAAATATGACAAAGTCTCAAGCATTACTCCTCCAGGAAAAAACAGGATTTGAAACCCAGAAGAAAATTAAGTATCTTGGAATAAATTTAATGAATAAATGTAGTTCCTTGAATAAATGGGAAAATCTTCAGATTTCTTTTATGGGCAGAATAGCCACTATCAAAATGAACATTTTACCAAGATTGATGTTTTTATTCCAAACAATACTGGTTATTCAAAACCAAACCTACTTTAAAGAATTGGATAAATTGATTACCCATTTTATCTGGCAAGGAAAGAGACCAAGAATAAAGCTTAAAACGTTGCAAGATGCTAAAGAAAGGGCTGGCTTTGTGCTTCCAGATTGGGCCCTTTATTACAAAACAGCAGCACTGGCTTGGATTAAAGAGTGGATTACATTGGATAACCAAAGGTTATTGAAACTAGAAGGACATGACATGCTATTAGGATGGCATGCCTTTTATGGTATGGGAAAGTTGATTCCCATAAATAATTTAAACAACATTGGGTGAGAGCTTCCTTAATGAAGGTTTGGGAGCCAATTAGAAAACAGTTTTATCACAAGATTTCCAAATTGGTGGCCCTGTTAGAAGCATTTACAAATCCAAAGACATATCAAGAAGAACTAGTAAAAAGATATCATGATTTACTAGATTTTAAATTTAATTTGAAATTACTATCTGAGCTAAATTGGTGGCAAAAAGCTCAGATTGAATCATGATATACTAAAGATAAAGCAACAGGATTATGTGAAAACTTTTTAGAAATTGATAAGATAATGTTGTGTGTTGAACAGAATTTTATAAGAAAAATGTATGTTCTGCTGTTAGACTATAAAATGTATGATGAAATTGTTAAAAGTGTTATGATAGTGGGCCCAAAATTTGGGCCACAGTATTGAGTTAGACCACTGGTCTCAGATATGGAAAAAATATTAAGATTACAAAAGCACTTTCTTATAAAGAAAAAATGTATAAGATGTTTTATAGATGGTACATAACTCCAGAGAAACTGGCTAAATTTGATTCAAAATGTTCAAATAGATGTTGGAAATGTCAAAACAAAGTGGGATCGTTTTATCACATGTGGTGGTTATGTGAGATGCAAAAAAAAAATTGGACTTGGATTCATGAAATCCAAAATCCAAAAAATGCTGAAAAGTTATTTACCCTTTACTCCTGAAATTTTTCTTTTGAATATTTTGCCTGAATCTTGTAAAAGAGGTGACTTCTATCTTATAGTGTATGTGACTACATCTGCCAGAATTTTGTATGCTAAATATTGGAGAAGCCCTGAAATGCCGAGTAAAGAAGAACTTATTAACAAAGTACTTGAATCAGCGGAAATGGACAAACTTACTTTATTTTTGAAGGGACGCACTGAAAGCACATTTGAAAATACATGGGCAAGATTTTATATATGGTATGAGAACTTTTAACAAGACAAGGACATAATTAAGCAACATTACATAGAAGAGGTTATAGACCAGAAAAATATGTTCTTTTTACAACTTTTGCAAAAAAGATGTTATTAACTTTAAATTATTCATTTTGAAACCCTTATGAAAAGGCACTAAAATCACAACTTATATACAATTTACCCCCATATGTATGTTTTATGTATGTTTGTGTACCTGGTTGAAAATTAAAAAATATATTATTAAGAAATTCCACGACTACCTCTATAGGCAGCCATTCACCATCGTAACAGACCATAAGCCCCTGCTGGGCTTGCTGGCTCTGGATCGCTAGACCCCCCAGATGCTTTCACCCCGAGTGCTGCGATGGTCAATCTTCCTGGCAGGATACCAGTGCTCCCTCCTCCACCAACCAGGGAAGGCTGTGAGACATGCTGACACCCTCAGCTGCCTGCTGCTCCTCTCCTGCGATCCCGACCCTGCTCCTGCACACCAAATCCTGCTCATGGAGGAACTTCCCAACGGCCCTCTGCAGGAAGCCGATGTGTCCTGCCACACCGTGAAGGACTATGTCCTCTCCCATGTTTTGGACTGGGTGGGGAGGGGCTGGCCCACCAGCCGGGTGGGCCCAGAATTTGCACTGGGATTAGCCCACAAGAGTTCCCTTCTGTGGGGGAGCCGGGTGGTGGAGCCCACTCCTTTGTGCCAGCAAGTGTTATCGGCTCTGCATGAGACGCATCTCAGACTTGTGCAGATGTAAGCGCTGGCCCGCAGTTATGTGTGGTGGCCAGGCATGGACGGTGAAATAGAGGCCTGTGTCAAGCACTGCCAGGCCTATCAAGAAACCTGACTGGAACCTCCCAGGGCACGAGTGCAACAGTGGGAATCCCCCCACAAACCATGGTCCCGGCTACACCTGGACTTTGCTGGCCCCTTCCAAGGGGAAATATTTTTCATTTTGATGGACTCATACCCCAAATGGTTGGAGGTGGTGCCTGTCGCCTCCACCTCCTCCAAGGCTGTGATCCAGGCCCTCCAACAGTCGTGACAGACAATGGAACAGGCTTCACTTCGAGGGAGTTCCAGGAATTTATGGGCCACTACCTCATCAGGCACATCTGCTCCACTCCCTTTCACCCGGCCACCAACAGGCAAGCAGAGAGGATGGTGTGAACCATGAAGGAGTCCCTCCGGCGGATCGTCCATGGACACTGGGACCACAGACTCACGGCTTTCCTTTTTGGCCACTGAGTGACCCCGAGCACCACCACTGGCCGCAGCCCCGCAGAGCAGCTCATGGGCAGGCGCCTAACTACCTGAATAGACAGGCTGCACCCAGATCAAGCCCTGGAGCACTGCCCATCTCCAGAGAGCCAAGAGGCACCCAGAAGATTTTTCCCTGGTGACTCCGTCTGCGTGAGGAATTTTTCCTGCAGTCCTGCCTGGATTCCCCCCAAGGTCATCTGAGTTACCAGACCCCTGTCCTACAAGGTATCTACCAATGATGGTCAGGTCCTTCGTAGGCACATAGACCAGCTCCGCCACCGTCTCCTCCTAGCCGAACCAGGTTTGCCATTAGCGGTCTCAGAAGATTGCGACATGGAGCTGCCATGGGCATAGGAACCAGAGCCCATGAGGGAGCTTCCAGTGGGCAGCGAGCAGCCACATGGACCAGAGGGCACAGCAACTGAGCAGGTGGCCATGGACTGTCCCGATGTCACGCCAACGCCGCTACCGTCTGCCAGCACCACGCCAGCAATGTTGGACCCAAGTCCAGAGACCGCAACCCCTCTGATAGAACCGCAACATTCAACCCTTGAACAACGCAAACCAGCCTACTTAAGAGACTTTGGCTGTTAAGGAGCTTTTAAACTTAGGGAGGAGGGGTGTTATGTACTGAGCCGAAAGCCATTCCTCAAGCTGTATCTAGAACGGGCTGAGCTTGCTTCTCTAGAACAATAGCTTGTCTGTATCCAGGAACTAACCAATAGATAAGCGGTGTAATGTAAATAGCCAGCACTAGGAGTGTGTGTGTGTTGGGTGTGGTGTTTGCAGGCTTTACAACCAGAGCTGATCACTGCAATGCGTCTAGAACCCAGTATTTAATGGATTTAATTGAGTGTGATCTTCCCACCTTCTGTGAGAGCTTGAAATTCCCTACCTCCCAGATCAGGGGCAGGGTGGGGAAAAGCTTACTTCTTGAGTGGAAATCCTTGAACCTGTAGAAACAACAATTGGGATCCAAGCCACTATTGTCACCTTTCCTATAGTTAGCAAGTTATTTTTATAATACTGCTATCTAATAGGATTTAAACTTCTTCATTTTCATATTGATGAGGCTAGCCTGTTTTTAAAATTCTGTATTTTAATATCAGATACAATATGACTGCAACGTGACAGCTGTGCAAGAGGGGGAATTGACTTGATGGTCTTGAAATGTTTAAAACAAACTATTATATTACTCAAATTATTATGATTTAATGGTGCATAGAGTAAGTTCTTTACATTACACCTACATCTGTATTCAGTTTAATTACTGAAAAGCAACATACCTGGATGCCTTTCTCTCCAAGGTTTCCTTTCTCTCCCTGAAAATAACAGAGAGATAAAAAGCACATTTTCCCCTCAAACATCATGTACAACTATGATCAATTTTCATCAATACATCACAGTGAAATTACTAAAAACTCATACTATAGAAATCAAAGCAGAACTGCAGAAACAGTATTGCATATTTACCCTGATCAAAGTAAACAGTGATTTAAAAAATGTGATATTAAAAATAACACCAACATTGCAAAGAGACTACCAGTGTCATTCACAACCGCCTCACGTTCAGCTGCATGTTTTCACATCAAAGCAATTTTAACCCAGTTTTCATAATGGCCACTATCTAATATTCTATAATCCATTCTAGTTATTTCCCTATCTCTCCTATGCCATCCCATAATGGCCAGTAGTGGCTTTTATAATTATGGTCCTCCAATTACTCTATAGGTCAAATTGCTTTTAAAATGGAAAAAAATTCCAGCATGTGCCTTATCGGATGTTGATTATTCCCACACATGATTAAACACTGATATTTTTTCAGAAGGGCTTTATGTTTCCATCTGTGCATTCTCCAGAAAGGAAAAAGAAAATCTAGAGTATTCCAACTGGCCATTCCAATTCTAATTTCAGTGCTATTTTATCCACTCCCCATCATTTTGTAACAAAAAAATTATACAGCACTGGATTGGATCTAGCCAGTTTTTTTCACTCAATCTTGTCCAATTCTCCTTCCTACAGCCACCATACCACATATCTTTAGCACTTACAGGTCCCACAATCCCACACATAGCCTTTTGGGTGGTCAAAAAGGGATAAAGAAAGGGACTCCTTTCTTCCCTATCAGAAAAATGGTAGCTAGATGTAATCTATTGACTGTGTTTTGGAAAAAAGGATTTCCCATTTAAAAAATCAATCCCTAAAACCAGGGGGATGGTATGTTAGGCACATACCTCCAATAGAATATTTTAATCTAACCTTAATTATGGAAAGACAGTGCAGTTACTATAAGTACCACAATAATCATAATCTTAACCATAATAGACCTGCTTTTGTTCCACATGCATTCATACAGTTGGGTTGAAGCATTTTTGATTGTGCAGTCCACCAGAAACACAGAAGCCTCTCGATTTTTTTAAGCACTGGAACCTAAATATTCATACATGTAAAAGATTCCAGCAAACAGTCTGTAGAAGCATGGAAATTAACAAATGTGTACAGGAATATTAATCAAAACAGCATTTTTTGTGCAGGAGTATGTGTATGTGCTTTTCTGGGCAAAGAACCATGAATAAATAGTTCAGCTTCGGCCCCGGTCACATGGCAAAGTTGCCACGGGAGAGGCACAGAAGGTGGGCGGATTATCTGGGCGCGATCACACCCCAACATCTGGGAAGTAGAGCGCACCCGTGGTTTACCACCGACAATGCGCATTTAAAAACTAGTACCTCCAAGGTACTAGTAGCGTTTGCCACGAGCTGCCTCCAGACGCCTGTGGTGTGATCGTGCCGGTGCGTGGCATTCCCCCCCGGTCCCTCGTTTACCTGCTGACACCGAGGGAAGGACCCGTGCTGTGCCGCCGGCGCGGCTCAAACTGCACCGGGGCAATTAGCCACACCTCCCCCCCGCGATATCCGGCCCGTGTGCTCGGGGCCTTCATATGTTAACAGAGAACCCTCAAACTTAACACTTGGTTAGAAAAGAGAAGTATTTATCTTTTCCATTTGTTAATTTACTCTGTACATTTTGTCATCTTAGTTTTTCACCATCTTACTCCTTTCCTTTTGCTGTACTTTTTGCTCATTCCACTTCATTTTTCCATATTTTTCATTCCCATTTAATGTTTCTGTATTTATTTAGAAAATAGTGACTGGGTAAGAGTCAGTATGGTGTAAAGATCAGTTTTTTAGACAACAGGGTTGCACTTCACTGTAACTGTTGTTCATTGAGTGGTCACCTGTGCAGTCATACATGGGTACTGCACACATGCAGCCTGCCACAAAGTTTGTTGAAGCTCAAAGAAGCCTACTGGCACTCTCTCTCTCTTCCCCACACTGTTTTTCTGGCTTTTATAGCATGATATACAGGGGGCAGAGCACCTTTCCCTTAGTTCATCTCTGGATTGTGGAGAATTTTTGCATTTAAATAAGAGCCCACTTGGTGAACAACAGTTACAGGTAAGTGCAACCCAGGTTTCACCTTTGAGGTGCATGTGCAGTCCCACATGGAAGAGCAGCAAACTGATGAAGGTTAGTGCGAGTTTTCATTTGAATACAGACTGCAGGGCCGCTCTTTCTACTGCCACATCTCTTGTGGCGTCTATGTCCACCAAGTAATGTCTTGTGAAAGTTTATGAAGGACCACATCACAGACCTAAAGATGGATTTGATGGAGAAACCACAGCAGAAAGCAGCTGAAGTGAACTGGACTTGAGTGGAGTAAGCAGACAGCTGTAGTGGGCAGTTAACTCATGCCAGCTTATAGCAGTTTTATGCAAGTCACCACCCATCTTGAAATGGATTGCGCCAACAGTTTTTTACCTGTCTTCAGACCTACACATGATATAAAGAGATCATTGTCCTTTCTGAATGATTTCTTCTATTTAGGTAAAACTGTAGCACTCTGTGCATGTTCAGGTTGTACAAACTTCACTCCCTATCATCCTGTGGCTATGGGTAAAACATGGGCAAAGTGATATCCTGGTTTAGATGAAATCTAGGTATCACTTTCAGGAGGAATTGCGGTGACTTATGGAGAACTACTCTGTAATTTAGTGCATTAGCATTTATCTCAAAGTCTTTATTTATATTCCGTATATAGGTGCACAGCCAGTTTTTTAATATATATTCTCCTAAAATAAATCTTCAGAGCTAAGGAAGATCATCACTGGATGCTAATAGGAATAATTAGCCTTGCATCTAGTTTTCTGTACTATAAATTAATCCATCTACCCCATTAAACAGTATAAATATCCTGAGAAAGCTTGTCTCATCTACAGGACTAGAGAGAAGTTTGGGCGCACATGAACAATGTCCTGTGACAGGTCAGTTGATCCACAGTTTATGAAGTGAAAAGTTAACGTCCCTTCCTCATTGCTACTCTGCAGTAATTCTTGACTCTAATGCTCATATAACACAAATTGATGTCCTTCCCTTCCCAAAAATGTACCAGCAAAGTGACATGAATTCCTGTCCGTTGTATCCAAAATAATGCACCTTGTACTGGTCTGCACAAATAGCAATGCTCATGGTGGTTTGTAAGACCAAAAAGATATTGCGGTAACTGGACAAGTATTACAACTGGACACTGAAATGCTCCAAGTCTATTTCAACAGGGTTTATGTAGGAATTTTTAATGAGGAAGTGTTCCTAACACAGAGTAATCCAGCAAGCCAAAACACCATTCATAAAAATCCAGTGATCTCTGGAGAAGGTAGCCTTAATTTACACCCCTGTGAATAATCATGAATTGCTTTTTTAAACATATTCAGACACTTACTGAAGGAAGGATTCACAATTAATGATTATGAAAAGAGTATAAGCCTATCTTGTATATCCTTTGCAGCAGTTCTAAAACACTTACAAAATACTACTTATCACAGTGTTATAAATGGCAGTACACATACCTTCAAACCCTGTGTGCCAGGTATACCGGGGTATCCTGGTTCACCTGCAGTACCTGGTCTTCCTTGTTCTCCCTGAATAATACAACAGCTCCATAAATCTGAGATTATATAATGTATGATTAAAGTGTGCATTGCTTTTGGTATACTACATCTAACAACCCCGATGCTAACTTATCACTGTTTAATTTTGTCTAATGTCACTAATGTCAACAGGGTGCCTTCTATGACTGCAAATGGGTAGCTGTGTTAGTCTGTTATGGCAAAATAAAACAGTCCAGAGGCATCTTAGAGGCTAACAATATGTATATTAACATAAGGTTTCAAGCTCATATCAACCTAAATGTTATTAGCCTTTAAGATGCTACTGGACACTTGCTTTATTTTACCAGAGGGGCCAGGAATGCAACATGGTATTCATTAATCATGGTTACTCTTGGTACAGACATAATGACTATAGTTAAGGGCAGTAGGGAGAATGTGTGTGCAAAACAAGGAACTGTGGGATTCCATGGCTTGTTCTCATTCTCTTAACCTTTAAACAGAGCTGGATTGGCCCTTTAATTGACATGGCAAGGAGCCAGAACCTCACATGTTCATGCAATTTCTGTCCTAATTGGAGCTCCATACTAAGCCAGGAGCTGTCCCTTTCCATAGCGCACAACAGAAGAGTCCAGCATACATCACTGGATCATAACAATAACATCACCCATAGATTACTTTAACTGTAAATGGTACTTATTAAGTAAGCTAAGCCTGACTACTCTGTAACTTGTACAGGTGGCTTTCCTAGCAGCAACTACAGTAAAGGCTTTGTTATCCAACACTCGTGGGGAATGGTGATGCCTGTTAATCTGATGTGCTAGAAATTCAAAAGTATTGCTATGCTGTGGTCCCTACCCAGAAGAATCTGTAGCAATCAAATCACACCCTACTGGGAATGCTATGGCGACAGTGCTCTGTGATGACACCTTATCTTCAGACCTAGAAACCAGAGACTTAACTTTCACACCCTACAATTCTATTTGTTATGTACTTCTATTTTTATAATCAAGGGTTTTAGGACTGCTTACTCTTCTAGTCCTCAATGATGGAAATGCCTGGATTTAGGATGCCACCCAGCAGCCACTTGGCCTATTATGAGGGAATTATATTCTTGAAGGAACCACACGGAAGGTTAGATGAAAACAACTAAGAATAGGTTTATTTCAGTGGTATGTGTGGCTTAGTGGTTTCTTTGTTTTCCTTTTCTCCAGCCTTCTCTGTATTACAGTGACAAAGTTACTGCAGAGCTGGGACCTGAGAAAGCATAACAGTTACAAAAGTAGGTTCCTTATTTGAATGATTCAGACTTATAACATGGAGCAGAAAGGCTTGTAGCTGTTTTTGACAGAAATGAAAGCTACGTATCTTCAAAATTCTTAAGGTTCCCCACGGATTCCCTGTTTAACCAGCAGACTTCCCTATCCTTCTCCCACCAAAATTCAACCACCCCAAATCTGTTGATTGACTGAATTCCTTGGTTTTTCCCCACTACAACATTCCAATCCACCATTTGAAAATGATGGGCTCAGGCTCCTAGAGGGCAGAACCTGGAACAATACATCGCACCTACACACCTAGCAGGACTCATCCCTTTTCCCTCAGGCCACAGAACCATCCTATACAGCAGGCAAACATGCAGGCCAGATGCCTGAGAGGTGTCCTACAGAGCTGGGTCCTTGACAGCCTGAAGAGGCTGAGTGTGAAGGAGACACCTGAGGATGACATCGACTGGCACTGATAGCTCTCAGAAGCCCAGAAATAGCCAGAGGTGTCAAGAGACAGGAGTGGGTTGTGTGCATGCCCAAGATGCAGGGGTATGATGGCTGAGGGGGAGGAGCTTGCCTGAACATTCTGGATAATCAAGCACTGGATAACAAAGCTTTTACTGTAATGTAAGTTCTCTAAGGGATAAACATACATTGATATGCTATTTGGACACAAAGCAACTACATATTATGTTTACTGATCAACAGAATGCCCAGCTTGAAGTTACAATATGTAACTTAAATCATGTTTACCTTGATGCCTGGTATCCCTGGTTTTCCTTGTAGTCCTGGCTCACCCTTGCTGCCCTGTGAATACAACACTGAGACTAAATGCAGATGAAGAAGCAATCTGCTTGAGAAATAAATTCTCAAAACAATTTGTCAAAGGTTAATTCTAGACAATCCAAGGTATTTAAAGTTTCTGAGCTGTAGTAACCACTACTTTCATCATACACAATGTTCACTAGCTGGATAATTCATTTTGTTGTGCTAAAGGATCTAGAACATCCCCAAAACTCAACTATTTATTATTTATTTATGTATACTCTACCCTGCTCCCTTACGGGAACCCAACGCAGCTTACGCGGTTCTCTTCTCCCTTTTATATTTGAAATGCACACGTATCCCTAGTTAGATAACAAAGAGTGCCTCAGTTTCCCAGCGGTGAGAACTATCCCGTTCATTATCACAAGAATCTACCTTGAGTCTCATCAAGAAAGGGAGACTATAAATGAAGTAAAAAATAAGTAAATAAGTATAAAACAGTATTTGTGATGGAACCCTTAGGTCCATGTGTGGTAGGTCCTTAAGGTATATGTTGCATATGTATGTGATGGCCCAATTTGAAACTTCAAATGCAGCTACTCTAGCTATGTGACATGAAATGAGTGAAACAAACAGACAGAAAGGCCTTGTTCTGAATACAGACAACCAGGGAAGCCAACTGCGGGAGGTGTTAAGCAGGATGGGAAAAGGTACCAATTGCAGGCAATCTAGCCTTGCAGAAAAACAGCCTTCCCTATCTTCCCTGAAATCAAGGCTCTCTAGATTCTTGCATGCAACTTATAGGCTGTCTAGAGAGGGCCTGATCAACATTCAGCAAGTGATATCTAGGTTACATCAAGTTGACCAAATAGATGAAGCAGAAGAGAATGTAGCACTATCACAGTATTAGGATGTTGTAGGACAGCATCTATGTATGTTACACAAATGTCATAGTGTATGCGAATAGTGTGTGTGAACGCATACTGTCTAGAGGATTAGTATAGATGTTAGAGAACAGAGGAATGTGGAATAATAAATCTTTTGTAGAGTTTATAATGAATGTTAGAATGACAAAGCACTGAATAACTTTGAAATCTTTCATATAACACATGTCACAGGACCAATGCTCCCTCTAAGCTGTAGAGTCCTGTGAGCAAAAATCCTACTTTGTGAACTGCTGGCATTAAAGCTGTGAGCAAGTGACTTGGCTGCTGCATAGAGTAGTCTGCTCTGGAGCCGTCCTTCCTGAGCTAAGGCAAAAATGTGTGAGCCGGAGGCTAAAAAACGGTGAGCTAGCTCACACTAACTCAGCTTAGAGGGAACACTGCACAGGACATACCTTAGGCCCAGGTTCTCCAGGTAAACCCGATGATCCTTCAAGTCCAGCCATACCCTAACAATCAGAAATCAAAATCACAAATATTAAGACAGAAAAATAGGATCTTTCAAGCCAAAGGTTAATTATAGCTGTGAAAGTAAGAGACAAAACAGTAAGACCTAGCCCTCACCCAAAAATTAAAAATGTGGCACCACAGACTTATAAGCATATCATAGATTCAAAGCCTACCTAAAAAATAGTCCCCTTTGAACCACGAATGCCACTCTGTTAATCTGTGGCTGTTCAGGCAGCTGGTTCCTTATCCCCCCCCCATGACCTTGTGACAGTGACCCATGCAATGGTCACTTTCAGGTTAGACTACTACAACTCACTCTACGCAGGCCTACCCTTGGGCCTAACCTGGAAGCTTTAGCTGGTACAAAATGCGGGGGTGCACCTGCTGACTGGGATGTCTATGCAGATGCACATGCAGCCAGTGCTGCACCAGCTGCATTGGTTGCCAGTTGAGTACCAGATAAGTTTCAGGTTTATGGTACTAACCTTCAAGGCCCTATGCGGCCAGGGACCAGCATACTTACAGGACCGTCTCTCCCCATATGTGCCCCAAAGAGCCTTACACTCAGCTGAGCAGCTCTGCCTAGCAGTCCCCAGCCTGAAGGGCGTCTGCCTTGCCTCAACCAGGGCCAGGGCCTTTTTAGCCCTGGCCCCTGCCTGGTGAAACATGCTCCCAGTTGAGATCAGGGGCATGCAGGATTTATTACAATTCTGCAGGGCCTGCAAAATGGAGCTGTTCTGCCAGGCCTTTGGCTGAGGTGGTGAATGTCAAAATGACATCGGCCTTCCCTGCTTTGCTTGCTTAATCTGCCCAATTTGCCTTCCTGCTTTAGGCAACTGCCTTTACTAACTTGGCACCAGCACCAGCTCACTCAGGTCTCCGTAAGAGAAATGTGCACTTCCTAACATCAGCGCACCAGGCACTCTAATTAGAAACT
>NW_015164193.1:365528-367102 GCF_001447785.1 Gekko japonicus
CAATTGTTGAATGAGTAATGACTGTTTTACTGAATGCTGTAAGCTGCCCTGAGCCTGCTTGTGGAGTAGGGTAGGGTATAAACTGAAATAGGTAGGCAGGCAGGCAGGCAGGCAGGCAGGCAGTCCTCCTGAGGTGTCAAGGAACCCAGCAACTATCTCATCTCCCAGCTCACCTGAGCCTCAGAGGGGATTCTCTCTTTTTGATATGCCGGTACCAGCTAGTCGTTTAGGAATTACTCACCAAGACTACCAGTACTTCCTTTTTCCCTTCCCACATTGCCATTCTAAACCTCTGCCTAGTGCTGAAATCTCTTGCCACCAGAGGTCTAGTTACCATGGGAATGGCTTGTCACAGCTGCAGCACTCCTGAGGAACTAGGGATTTAGCAATTTATCACCTCCCTTCCCCTGTTACCAGTTTTAAATAGCATGTTAAATGGTGGAGGTCTAAGTGTTATGGAGAACAAATACCAGCATTAAAAATAGTAAAGAATTTATTAAATGAAGTTCACACACATACTTTCTGCACAGCATCAGACTAAGTAAGGAATACAAAGGAAAGATGTAAATAACTGGTGCCAAGTAAGTAAAGGCAATGCCCTAAAGCAGGAAGGCAAATTGGGCAGATTAAGCGAGCGATTCTCTGTCCTTCAGCCCTATGCATGCCAGCTTAGGGCTCCCTAATGTGATGTCCATGGATGCCATGGCATTCAATGACACCTTTCTTGGCACCTGTTTTTAGAAAATGGGTGGGGCCAAGTAGGATTTTTGGAGTTCCTGATATCTCCCTTATATATAAAGCCATAGTGGGGCCCAACATTCCAATGCACACCAACAGTGTTTGGAAGCTTGAACTGTCAGTCAGAAGACGCTGGCTGGGTTGACTGGCTGCTTTGTGTAGTCCCGCCCACGTCAGCCCCCACCAGTTCAGTCTGCTCAGTCTGCTCTGGGCCTCTGACAGGAGAGGACCATCTACAGACTGAACGCAGGGACGGGGCTTCTACAGCTGGGCCGTTTCAGCCCACTCTTCTCTGATTGGGCCAGTGTTTCAAGGTCATTTGCATATAGAAGCTGATTGGACTTCACTCCATTCCACACCTCAAACTCCCCCCCCGCAAGACAGTTGGAATTGTCGCATATGGGACCTACTGTATTCTGAGGTAAAATATGTCCTCACTCACAACACATAACTTCCCCTTCAAAAGAAACAAACCCAATAACACAATCATGCCACACCACAAGAAAGACAGATCACACCACAAGCAGAATACCACAAGGCAAAAAATGATAGGAAAAGGTGCCAGCAGTCACCCCATTACTGCCACAGATGGTGTGCAGGTCCCAGGTTCATGTTTTAAAAGCTGCCTGGGGGATTATGGACCATTCACACACTTTCAACCTTAACATACCTCACAGGGTTGTCGTGCGGATCATACAGGGGGGAGGAGAATGATGTCAGCTGCTTTGGTTCCCACTGCAGGGAAAGGCTGTGGGTGGGGGGATGTAAACCTGAAGACAGGCAGGCAGATAAAGGTAGGCTGATGGTTGCCTGGAAAGGACGTAGGGTTGCCAACT
>NW_015164193.1:367797-394226 GCF_001447785.1 Gekko japonicus
CTACAATTGATCTCCAGATGATAGAGATCAGTTCCCCTGGAGAAAATGGATGCTTTGGAGGGTAGACCCTATGACATTATACCTGCTGAGTCCTTCCGCCCCCCCGCCCAATGCTGCCCTCTACAGAATCCACCCCCCAAATTTCCAGGTATTTCCCTCCTTAGAGCTGGCAACCCTACTTTCCCCTCAGTGCCTGTTGGTAGGTAACTAAGCTTGGTCCTGTCACCTATTTTGGCCTTTGGAAGAAAACAAATTGGGGCCAGTCCTGATAGGGTTGCCAACTCCAGATGGGAAATTCCTGGAGATTTGAGGGATGGAGGCGGAAGAGGGTGAGGTTTGAGGAAGGGTGGGACCTCAGACAGGTACAATGTCATAGACTCCACCCTCCAAACCAGTCAGTCCCTCATGGGGAACCATTGTTGCCAATCTCCAGGTGAGGGCTGGAGAGCACTCAGAATTACAACTGCTCTGCAGAAGGGAGAGCAGAAGTCAGCTGAAGTCAAAGGGGCAGATAATGGTAGGTTGATGGTTAGCTGCGAAGGAGATGGGGTTGCCAACTCCAGGCTAGACAATTCCTGGGGATTTGAGGGGTGGAGCCTGGGGAGTGTGGGGTTTGCAGAGGGGTGGGACCTCAGACAGGTAGAAGGCCATAGACTCCACCCTCCAAACCAGCCATTTCGTCCTGGGTAACAATTGCTGCCAATCTCCAGGTGAGGGCTAGAGATCACTCATAATTACAACTGCTCTTCAGGTAGCAGAGATCAGTTCCTCTGGAGAAAACAGTAGACTCTGTCATTATACCCTGCTGAGGTCGCCACAGCAAATTGACACTGTTTGCCCAAAGCCAGAGCACTCTCCCAGAGCCTCTTTCTAGATCTCGTTGTATTTATTTCCACAACGGGCCTTATTCCTAGTTTATAGTATAATGATGACAGTGGCTTTATGTAATGTATTTTACCTGAGCAAACAGCAGAGTGATATTCTAAAAACACAGTGGGACTTCTGACTAAACAAGGTACGTAAGCATGGTTAAAATGCCTAACAGACCTAACTGGAACTTCTACTGAAGTCATCAGAACTTTCCAATTTTCAAAAATCATTTATGTTACTATCAAAAACTTGTGAGAATTTCTCTCTTACTGTACCCCTTATGCATAGTGAACTCTCACCAGCCCTTCAGCACCAACTGTCATTGTTACAAGAAATAGTGTAAGCTGAAAATGTCTGGGGTCATGGGAGAAGAAATCCTCTAAAGAGGAGAAGAAGCCAGAGAGAAGCATTTTCCCCATATTCTTTTGCATAACTAAGGCCCCGGTCACACGGGGAAAATTGACGAGGCCAAAGAGCGGCTTTTTAGAGCCGCACCAAAAGAGACATGCGGCGGTGGGATCCGACAGATCCCCTGAGCCGAAGCACAGTTGCTCCCCGGCACGATCAGATGCCGGGGGGGAAGCCATGGAAGGGAGAGCGAGGCAGCCGGCTGCACATCTGTGCGCATGCGCAGTTCGGCCGGGAGCCTCGAATGCTCCTGAAGATGGGTGCGCCGGCGATCACACGGCCATGCTTGCTGCGGCGTTTCAGGTTTCTTCGGGGATTTTTTACTGCACGTTTTTGGCCTGAAGGGATGGATCCGGGACAGGTGTGCGCTGCTTCCCAGATGGTGCGGTGTGATCGCACCCATTTGCTGTGCCCCCGATCCATCCCTCTTGTGGGCCAAAACCTCCCGTGTGACCGGGGCCTCGTGACCAGGGGTTGCCCAGTACAATTGAGAATTTTGCAGCACGGGTAATAATGAATGGGCGTTGTTCTGAATAGGACCCCGTCCCCATTACCAGGGGCACAGTTTGGTACTTGCATGCCTCTTTCATTGGGGACCCATCCATCTGTGTGAAAACTAAAGATTCAGAAAATGTTTGGACGGGTACCCCAAGCCCAATGACTAGCGACAGGCTGATTAAGTCCTGTGCACATCCAGAATCGATCTGGGCTCTCACCCGTATTTGGGTGCCCTGCTCGGGATTTATTACAGTTACAGTCACATAAAACAAAGGGAGAGAGGTTCTCACCGAACTTGGTGCGCGGGACTTTCAGACTTGCCAGGATGTGCCCTTTACAGCCGGTCCTAGCCTTTTCCCACCGGCTTGTCTGCCTCGTCTCTGCTGGAGGAGGTGCTTTCAGGCTTTCGTTGCTCTCCTGCTTGAAGCGCCTTGGGATGCTTCATCTGAGCTCCTTTCGGCTTGGGTTTCTTCTCAGAAGTCTTGCATTCGTTCATCTTCTCATCTCTGGGGTTCTTGTCAAGGGGGCAGCTTGCTCTGAAGTGCCCCGAGGCTCCACATCTCAGGCATAGGCCCTTTCGCATCTGTTGATCTCTGATGCCTTCTCTTGTCTTGGTTCTCACCCCTTGTTGTTCTGTCACCGCCTACACCGCCACCGCTGTCGCCCTTGTGGAGACATGCGGCTGGTACATCCGCAACAGGTTGGAGCAGTTCTCCACCTTGCAGGCCACCTGGATCCACCCATTCAACATCAGTGGGTTGCCCTGGGCCAGTGCGCGATCAAGAATTGCGTGGTTCAGCATGCCCCGATAAAATTCAATCAGGACCTCTTCGGGCCACCCCTGGAGCTTCACGGCATATGTTTTTAATTCACTGGAGTACCCACCAGTCCAATCGGCCCAGCTGGGCCAGCAGGAACACCTGGAGGTGCTGGGGGAGAAAGCAGAGGTACTTGTAGAGGGGCCGGCAGCACCCTCCGAGTTCCATCAGGGGCCCGTTCACGATTCTGGAACTCTTTCTGGATTGCCTCCATGATGATGCCCGGTATGTCCAGCATCATGTTTTGCATCTCTTGCCTTATCTCTTCAGCCTCCCCCCTGAACTCCCTATGGAGACATTCAGCTTCAGTGTCCTCCACAGCACCGATGTGCTCTGGTTCCTCCTGGAATGAGCGCACGTAGCGCCGTTGGGCGCCGTCACCCACAAATCTCTTGGACCTCAGGTCGGGAGTCAACAGCCACGTGGGCTCAGCCCAGGAGTGGAGAGGCACCCATGAGTCTCGGGTCTGTGCCCCACCCTCAGCTCCTTTGGGCTTTGCAGCCATCACTGGAGCCCCCATGGTCCATTGCTCCAGTGCGGTGGTGTCTATAGGGTTTTCCCCGTCCTCTCCGCTCATCACATTTGTGGTGCAGGAGGTTGAGGAAGAAAAAGCTGAGTTCTAACAAACTGTCAGATTCCTGGTTAAATCAGTTCTCAACACCAGCCAGTTTGGAGAAAGCTAACTTTATTGAGACAGTTGATAGCGACCATCCTGGACACATCTATTGTTAGAACTGAAGTTAAATGCGCGAAGGCTACAGATATAGGGAATTCAAGTAAAAGCACTAATCACCCCCCGGCATTTGCCCACCAGAACTATCAACTCCCCCCCTATCCCCCATAGGCACGTAGCCTTACATAGCAAGGAAACAAGAGCACGGACATTTGAGAAGCCAGGACATTTGGCATCGCGAAGGTGACAAGCCCCAGACACTTTGAAGAGAGTGAGAGAGAGGAGCCTCCTCTCTCAATGACAGGCAAGCTGTAAACTGCAGAGCACCTGACACTATGTCAGGTAACTGGACTTCCTACTAGAGAGATGCCTAAGCACATATATGGCCTGCATCCATTACTCATTAATAACCAGGATAACATCCATTGTCAGGACGTTATTATATCAATCACAAAAGCATACATATACATTGTAAAAACAGTAATACTACATATATGCGTGAGACATATTTATTTGGTCTACAAAAGATATGCTTATTTATTATATTGACTCATTTAATGAGGCATGGGGGAGGGGCTGTGGGTCGGCAGTACAGCATCTGCTTGGCATACAGAAGGCTCCAGGTTCAGTCCCCAGAATCTCCACCTAAAAAAGGATCAGGCACTGGTGACCTCTATCAGAGAACCTGGAGATCCACTACCATTCTGAGTAGACAATACTGATCTTGAGGGTCTGATTCAGTATACAGCAGATTCATGTGTTCAGTAAGATGGCTGGTGCTGTTTTGCAGCTTTCAGAGACTGCAAGTCTGGTTGAAGGGTGCACAGTAGGGGTGTGCGCTCAGTATAAACCGAGCTGAAAAAATACCTGATAAATACCTTATCAGTATTCATTGGGCATTAATTCAGCTGAATACAGATAAAAGGATCTGATTCAGCTACCGAAATAGCTGAGCACAAATAAAAGCTGATTGGGGGGCGGAGCTTTACTTTCTTCTGCATGTGCCTTCAATAATGAGGATTTTCAAAGGAGGGTGCTGTTGTCATTGATGGTGTCACAGCACACACACCCTTTTTTAAAAGGCACTAAAAGGCCCCTGCCACACGGGGGGGGGGGAACACCAGCAAAGTGCGGCTTTTTAAAGCCGCACCAAAATAGACATGCCGCGGCGGGATCCCACGGATCCCATGAGCCGCGGCGCCGTTGCTCCCCGGCACGATCAGATGCTGGGGAGGAAGCCACGGTCGGGAGACCAAGGCAGCCGGCTGCGCATGCCAGGAGCCGGGGATGCGCCGGCAGAAGGACGCGCCGGTGATCCCACAGCCGCGCTTGCCGTGGCCGTTCAGGTTAGTCCTCCTCAGGAGGTGGTTTAGTTTAGATGCGGGTTTTCAGCCGGAAGGGCCGGATCGGGGATGGGTGCACAACATTTCCCAGATGTTGCGGTGGGATCGCGCCCATTTCCTGCGCCCCCAATCCGTCCCTCTCCCGGTCCAAAACCTTTCGTGTGACCGGGGCCAAATACTGACACATCAATGAAGCATTGTAACAATAGGCTTAGTAGGCTTTCTGAATTCCCAGTTTTCATTTTTTTAAAAAAATAAGTCTCTACCCCTTCCCTCATAGAGATATGTCTTTTTCTTTAAATCTTCATGAGGGAAGCAGCTAGAGACAAAGAAGACAAGGGTTACTATGCAGACAAAGACAATGGCGAACCCCCTCTGAACACCTCTTGCAGTCCAAAAAATATTTCTTCCTTTGAATTTATATGCCACATTTCTGAAAACAGAATTTCCAATTTGAGCTACACCAATAATAAGATAAAGTTTAAAAAGCACAACAAAACCAATCCACAAAACATAATATTTTAAAGGAAAAGCCCCAAGGTATCATTTTTCATATCACTGATATTTTTGCAAACAGAACAGTCATTTTTTAATCTGAGTAATCTACATCTCATACAAAATCTAGAAATAATGGAAAAACAATTGACTAAAAAGGGCAATTGGGCCCAAGTAAAAACAAAATAATTTCGCAATAGAAGCCATCATTATCTCTTTTTCCAACTCTGGCCACAGTTGTGACAGATAATCAATTGATTTATTGAACATGGCAATCATAATGGAGATAATTGTTACTTAACAAGAACTTGTTACTGAATTTCCCTGATGTGTTAAATCAAAACTGTCCACAGCATTTCCATCTGCTCTTTTCTGGGACAAAAAGTGTGACTAATAGCAGGAAAATCCCACTCTACATTTCGGTTGATTTCCCCTTTCATCAATTAAAACTTTCATATATTCCATGCATTGACAGGACATTTATCTTATCAAGCAAGATGTGAAGAGACAATGGTATCGAATCTTTATAGGCAATATAGTACCAAATACCATGCCAGGACACCAAGACACTCTGAAATACAAAAGCATTTCCCTTTTCCTCTAGCCCACACATACAAGTGCTTCATGGTAAAAGCACTGAGAAATGTACAAAGTCCTTAACTACAAATTTGTTAGAGAACTTTTACTCTAGGGCTAAACACAGATAATAGAAATCTGCCTCGTATTTCATTGGGACTAATCATGACACACTTCTTCTGATTTCAAGTTCTTCTAAGATTGTTACAATGAACATAGGCAGGTCCTGTACCAGGAGGCTTCCTTACTAGCCTAGTATAGAAATAACACTAGCAGTCTCCTAGCCATGACTCAGAGGGTTCGTTCAGACGGGGTGTTTCAGCCGGCTTAAACTGTACCGGTTGGAACCGTTGCAGTTTATGCCGGCTGAAACGTGATCACACTCACCTCCTGACTGCGCAACACATCGCAATATGCCCATCCACACTTCAGGCGCTCAGTAGAGCGCATCGGCGTTTGTTTGTTTTTTACACAGTTTGTGCATGCGCATAGGCAGGCTTCCTTATAATGAAGCCGATCGGCTGCTGCTCGGCTCTCGGGGTGCGTGCGCGTGTTGTGTTATTTTTTTTTTTTTGACAGGGCAAATGGAGCCGGGAAGGAGGGAGGGGGGTGAAGTAAATGTCAGTGGCATGACATACAAAAAAGACAACTGGGGAAGAACCAACCGGTGAATATGACCTCTGTCTTTTTAAATAAGATGTAGATATTTCTGTATAATATTAATCACCCAAGTGGCGCCACGGCTGCAAATGGAGAAATAAAGAGCGCGGGCAAACGAGGCCAGGCAGGCAGTCTTCCGGGTAGGGTCCTAGCACTGCCGGCTCCTGCAGGGGAGGCAGGGTGGAGATCCTTGCATGTGCATCGCCCCCTCCTGCCTCTCCTCCCTCTTATTTTACTTTTTTGCGTGAGTCAGGCCCGCTGCCGGCCGGCCGCCCGTTGACGAACTCCCCTCCCTCGCTGCCGCCCCGTCTGGGGCTGGCGCTGCACTGGGGAGAGTGCCCAGGAGGACAGTTAATCAGCAGCAGCCGAGGAGGAAGGAGGGAGGAGGAGGAGGAGGGCACGGCGGAGTCATGAAAAACACTCTGCAGCGACAGCCAGAGCAAAAGCAGCCACAGCAGCAGCAACAGCAGCGGTGGGCAGGGGAGGAGAGGCGGCTTTGCGCAGGCACATAACAACTGTTTTTATTTCTTTATTAACGATGGGGTGAAGCTTTGCCCAAGCGCACATTGTATACTTAAAAAAAATGGCGGGGGGAAAGCGGAAGCCTCAGGCTTCCGAACGGAAGTTGTTTTTCAACGGTGGAGAGCGATCAGACGGGGGGTATGGCGATTACAACCGTTGTACTCAGGATACCACCAATTGGGGACCTAGTGGGAGAATACAACGGTGTAAAGCTCTTTGCAACGGTTAAGGATGGAAGGCAGATGTTCACCGTGTGAACGCCGGTAAGTACACCGATTCCAACCGGCACCTATTCCATTGCAAATGCCCCGTCTGAACGCACCCAGAAATTAGGAAAACGCTGCAAGATCAAATCCTTCTTCCTCCTCTGGCATAAGAACATAAGAGCTTAAGAGAAGCCAATGTTGGATCAGGCCAACGGCCCATCCAGTCCAACACTGTCACACAGTAACCAAAAATACGAGGTGCCATCAGGAGGTCCACCAGTGGGGCCAGGACACTAGCAGCCCTCCCACTGTTGGCCCGCCACCAGACACCAAGAATACAGAGCATCACTTGCCCCAGCCTTAGAGTTCCTATCTATACCTTGTGGCTAATAGCTACTGATGGACCTCTGCTCTATATGTTTATCTAAGTCCCTTTTGAAGCCGTCCATGCTTGTAGCCACCACCACCTCCTGCGGCAGTGAATTCCATGTGTTAATCACTCTTCAGGTGAAGAAATACATCCTTTTATCTGTTCTAACCCAACTGCTCAGCAATTTTGAGTGCCCACAGCCTTTTCCCACCCAGTTTCTCAGGCTTAGCAGGGAGGATCGGGCTGCCTTCCTCCTGCTGCGTTTCCTCCTCTTTGCCCTGTGGCTTCAGTCTGCCAAGCCTGAGAGCTGCTTGCTTCCCAGCCCAGGGAGCCGCGGCTTCTACCCCAAGCAGGAGCCTTTCACTTTATCTTCGATTGGAATGGCAGCCAAGCACTACTCCCCAGCTGCCCTGTGGAAGGTGGCCTCCTTGAAGCTGCCTCCCCCACCTCCGAATGCTCCCTGATGCAGCCTTCGGGGTGCCTGTGCAGGGAGAGACTCTACTGTCCTTGCCTGTCTTAGCCAAGCCAGCTGTAAACTCACTGCCCAGACCCCATGCATGGCGCTTGTCCTGTCCATGGCATGAGGATCATCCATAGCCGGGCTGGTCAAAGGAAGCAGCGTACACAAGCAAACATGTAGTGGCAAGCCCTGTGATCGTCAGCAAGCAAAGCACAGCATGAGGAAACCAAATGAGTCAGGAAAGGGAACAGCGAGAGCTTGAGGGCCCGGAATAAACACTAGGGGGCTGGGCCCCATGTTAGCTATGGGCCTGATGTCAGACTGACTGGTCTGTAATTTCCCGGATCTCCTCTGGAATGCTATTTAAAGATGGGAGTGGCATTAGCTACCTTCCAGTCCTCAGGAATGGAGGCGGATTTTAAGGAAAGATTACATATTTTTGTCAGGAGATCCAGAAGTTCACATTTGCATTCTTTCAGAACTCTCAGATGTATGCCATCCGGGCCTGGTGATTTATCAGTTTTTAAGTTGTCTATCAGTCATAGGACCTCCTCTCTAGTCACCTCAATCTGACTCAGGTCTTTCAACACCCTTCCCCAAATCAGCGGTTCTGGAGTGGGCAAGCACTTCTCATCTTCCACAGTGAAGACAGAGGCAAAAAAATGCATTCAGCTTCTCAGCCATTTCCCTATCATCCTTCAGTACTCCTTTTACCCCTTGGTCATCCAAGGGCCCCACTGCGTCCCTGGCTGATTTCCTGCTTCTAATGTATTTGAAGAAAGTTTTATTGTTGGTCTTTGTGTTTTTTGCTATATGCTTCTCATATTCCCTTTTTGCCTGCCTGATCATAGACTTGCATACCTGTAGTATATATTTTTTCTGAGCTTCTAGGATTGTAGTTTTAAATAGTCTCCAAGTTTCCCCAATAGTTTTGACCCTTTCTACTTTTCCTTTCAGTTTCTTCTTCACATGTCCCCTCATATCAGAGAATTTACCCTTTTAAAGTTAAAAGTGGTTGTGTCAGTCTTTCTGGGCAACTCCGTTTATACAAATGTTAAACTCAATAACATTACGGTCACTGTTCCCAAGCGGTGCAATCACTTTTATGTATCTCACCAGATCTTGGGCGTGACTTAGGACCAAATCCAGGATCACCTCTCCCCGGTAGCTTCTGTGACCATCTATTCCATAGCACAGTCATTGAGAGTGTCTAGAAACTCAATCTCTTTTTTCCGACTTGAACACATATTGACCCAATCAATGTGTGGGTAGTTAAAATCACCTATTATGACATAGTTATTTCATCTAGCCACTATCTTTAATTCATTCATCATTTTATAATCCTCCTCTATCTTTTGGTCTGGTGGGCAATAACAAACTCCCAGTGTTAAGTTTCCTTTTGGGCCCACTATTTCAACCCATAGCATTTCCAGAAGTGAATCCAATTCTCTTACCCGCTCAATCTTACTGGACTGTATACCCTCTCTGATATACAGAGCCACCCAACCTCCAACCCTTCCCCCCCATCCTTCTGATATAATTTATAACCAGGCGGCGGGGCTGCCATATTCAGAGTGGAACATACCTAACAAGTCCCCAAGAGTCTTCTCCATGCACCTAACTGACTGTCCAGGTCGGCCACCTTGGCCTCAAGGGAGCAAACCTGTTCCCTGAGAACCAGGAGCTCCTTGCACCGGGCACACACCCAAGACTTCTGTCCAGTAGGCAGATAGTCATACATGTGACACTCCGTGCAAAACACTGAATAGCCCCCAACCCCCTGCTGGCACTCTGGCTTCATAATTGCTTTTTAAATAATAATTATATGTAATCCCCCTTTTAAAACCCTTTGTATTTATGTGGTTCTCCTTGTAGAAGTCTACTTGCCTTACTGGGAACCCAAGGAGACTAGGGCCCTGGATTTATGACTCTTCCTGGGCTTCTTACAGAGTCCCTAGTCTAAGAGTCCCTAGGCCAAGAGCTCTTTGGCTCATTCCAGAGGCTCATGCCTCTGGTCAGGTGCTGCCCTAAATAGAAGCCTCCCCCAGCAGACACTCAATTACAGTCAAACAATGACCCTTTCTCACCCTCTTGTAAACAACCAGGACTCTGCAACAACTCAAAACTCACACACACACTCCCAAACACAGTCCCCCGACACAGTGCCCTCAATTAAGTCACCTAAGCTGAAAGCAAATTAAAAACACACACCTCTCTAGCAGCTCTATCTCCTGCTGCTTCTTAGAGCTCAGCTGGATCAGCTCTGCCTCTGGCGAGGTGCTGCCTTAAATAGAACAAATTCCCTGCTTCTTTCTTGGCTACTATTAGATATGCTACAGAGTTATACCAGTGCAAACTACAGCTAGCTTTTAACTCATGGGTAGAAATCAATTTGCACCAATAGTTAAAGTTAACCACACGCCACCACAAATAAAATGTTGCATCACAGTTCAAGTCTAACTAGAACAGGAAGGGAAGGATTCATATGGGTGAGGGAAAAGTACAAGGCCACTAGGCCTGTTCACATATTACAGTGAATGCATGTGCATTCTGAATGTACACATGTACTTCTGTTTGTAAGAAAAAGCCAAAGCACATTTACTTTGCAATTAAAACCAGGGACTAGTACCTGGATAAATGTGGGGTTGGTATCACATGGTCAGGTATACATATTTTGAATGTAACGTGAGAATAAGTCAATGCACATATTAAAAAAAATATCAAGTGTATTCTGTATGCTTTTTACTATGGCTAGAAAAGTTACAGTGTTTTGTTTGTACAAAACCATACCTCCAATGCTAAGGGTCTTCCTGTCAGTCCCATCACACTATACTAGCTCAGACATACACAGCAAAACCTTTAGTATCACATAGTTGAGTCTTATAACATACAATTCAAACAGAAGCCATAACTCAGGAACTATAAGGCAAATTAAAGTTTCAGTTCAAAGAAGCTTCCTCCCAAATCATCCCCCCATGCCATAAATTACAAGAGTCAGTGGCGACACCTACCCTGCTGAAAATTAATAACATTCTGGAAAAAGACTAATTTGTGAAAGTTATTAACATGATCAGAACAGAGGCACCTCACAGTCATTAAAAAAAAGAGTTTAATATGATGGAAACAATAGCATATTTCAAGCTTTCTAATAAAAGGGTCACATATGTCCTGTTAGAATTCACACGCAATCCTTTGTTAAACGAAGGAAATCTATTTGTTAATCTTTTTCAGATGTTTCATTAAAAGGCACATATAAGCAGATAATATAATGGACATATCATTGTGAATGATATGGCTATAATATAGTCCCACAATATTTAATGGCTTTTTAAACATACAGTTATATCTGATAGACTTTGTTGAAAACTTAATACTGTCAATAATTGGATTGGTTCCAATAAACTAGCTTCCACACACACTTAATTCAATCTTACAGGTTAATGTTTCCTGGACTTCCATCATATCTGTAAGGAACAGTTTAATAAATAAGTAAATTGAGGACTTGACTTGAGGAAGAACCCACCATGAGCACACCCTGCTCGGGTGCCTGGTAGGCTTTCATTTCTCCCCTGTACTGTGTGGCCCTAGTTAGATACGTTAAATACTTCTCTGTAAACCACTCCGGGCCTTCGGGAAGGAGCAGTATATAAGCTGAATGAAATAAATACATAATAAATAAATAATAAATACAACAGCATAAACATACTGGTGTTCCAGGAGATCCTTTTTGCCCTTGTTGTCCTGGAGATCCAATTTCACCCTAAAATCAAACATACATTGCACAAATTTTAGGGTTGTTCATAAGTTATAACCTGGGAGGAGCAAACCCATGTAAGGGATAGCAAACAGGCTTGCGACTGCTCTTGTTCATAAATTACACCAAACGTACATGGGGTCGGGGTCAGCATGCACGATTCAACCATCCCTATGTGTATAATTTTCCTGGGATGATTGTAGTAATTTCTATGGGCTAAAAATCATCTAATTAAATAGATTAAATTAAAAAGAGTTCTTTTCTCATTTATCTTTGTGCATGAGAGCTCAAATTTGTCCCTTGGCTCTTCATAAGAAGCAATCTCCTAAACTGTTTTTTAAAAGTAAAAAGCAGAATTAACCTCCCCAAACATTTTCTCTGAACCTTCCACAAATTCTTATTTGCCCCACTGGGTAAAATATACAGGTACCCATATAGTGACAGCACACTTCTCCAGCAGGGCAAACAGAACCTTCAGACAGAGAAAGAGGATTGAGACTGGAGGAAAAAAACATGAGCACAGGCAAGGTTAAATTTTTCCTTCTTCACTACTGTGGCCAAAATCTAAATAAATTCCTCGTTCGCTTGTAACTTCTTCAAGTCTTTTTAAAGAATCTAGGAGAGCCTAATCATGGGTGTCCCAGGTCACATCTAGTTAGGTCCTTAGTAATCTATTATTAATCTATTAATCTATTATTATGTTTATTCTCGTGGGGAAAAAATCAAGCAGTCTGATTTTATATTCTTACAAATACCTTTTCTCCTTTTATTCCTCGAACTCCAGGGATCCCAGGAATTCCCTACAAAATAAGTTAGGACATATTTAATGAATAACAGACCTTTAGAGTTATCAGTTTGAGCCTAACTAGATGTTACAAACTGCACAAATTCAGCATAGGGACTAACAGCTATATTGTAACTGGTAGTCCTTAACTGTTCCAGAATAATTTGATGATGTAATGATTACTGAACATAGAAAGGCATTTATTAAAGTTTGCATGGACATTTTTCAACTGTTAGTGGTGAAGGTCCACTATACTAGGAATTTTTGGATGAACAAGTTTGCTCTTGCGACCATAGATCTATTGAAGATCTGGCCCATGTGACCTTTCAGTGCCTAAAGTTTGCAGAAGATCAGGAAAGATACCTTGGAAATATCCTACTACAATTGTCAGGGAGATCATATTTTAATAAACTTGTAATGCTACTTGTGGACAGAAATAAATGGATAATATTGCAAATGGAAAAAATTATTGCCATGGTTGTTAAGACTAAGACAAAGTTAATCTTGGACAAACAAAATCTAGCAGGGGAGGCCATGTCAGGGTCATGGATACCAGTCATAGGGGGGCAGGGGAGGTATGCCGGTGGAACAGGCGGAATATGGGAAGAAGACCGATGCTCAATCTTCTTCCTCCATGAGTTCCGTCCCGAGAGATGTTGGTTGTGGGGCTAGGAGAATATACCCTTCTCTGACGCTGGTGTTGTGCAATGCCAGATCCATTAATAATAAGACCTTGGTTCTGCAAGGCTACCTGATTGTGCAAAATACGGACCTGCCATGCATGACCAAGACCCGGGCAAAGGAGGGTGAGACCATTGCCCTGAACCAACTTTATCACCCAGGTTTCTCGGTCCTGCACCAGACTCGGTGAAAAGTACTGAGTACGTAGGCTCAGCATGGTGAAATCAGCTCAAGTTTATTAGGTTAAATTACAACAGGAGATAAACTAGCCGGTCCGAGGCCAGCTTATATGTGCATCCACACTCATACCCAACACTCACCCAATTCCCGTGATAGGCTGTATTTACATGGCCCAAGTTTCTATAGGTCCCTTTGAGGATCCAGGCAAACCTATTGGTCCATGCTAGGATCCGAGGTGGCCATTGATCTCAGATCGAAGGTTAGTCGGTCTGCCAGACCACATTGACCAGGCTAGCGTTGCTGTGGCCATCTTAATACATAATACTAGAACTGGGGGGGGAGTGGTGTTACTCATTTGAGAGTCTTTCTTCTTCACAATGCTCTCCATGCCAAAATTATCTGGCATGGAATGTGTTGGCCTAGAGTGGGATGCCGAGGAGAGTTTGGCTCTCTGGCTGGTGTACCATCTGCCTAAAGCACCAGCAGATAACCTGCCGAGCTGAAGTCGTATCAAGCTGGGCGCTGGAGTACTCCAGGCTATTGATCTGGGGGGACTTCAATGCCCATGTTGATGATGCAGCCTCCTCTCAGGCCAGTGACCTAGTGTCGTCCATGGCATCACTGGGACTCTCCCAATTTGTTTAGGCTCAAACACATCAAGCAGGCCACATACTGAATCCTATCTTTGGTGCGGGGATACATGTGGATCTGGAGACTGCCAATGCAGTGCCATGGTCAGACCACTTCACCCTGAAGGTCCAGCTGAGTATGCCTAACCCTCCTTGTTTAGGCATCAAGTGGATTTATGCTTGCCTGTGGAAACTAATGGAACCCAGAATACTCTGAAGAAGAGATTGGATTTATACCCCACCCTTCACTTGGAGTCTCAGAGCGGCTTACAAACTCCTTTCCCTTCCCCTCCCCACAACAAACACCCTGTGAGGTGGGTGGGGCTGAGAGAACTCTGTCACATCAGCAGGTGCAAGTGGAGGAGTGGGGAATCAAACCCGGTTCTCCCAGAGTAGAGTCCACACAATTAACCACTACACCAAACTGCAGGACCTGATGCCCCTTGGCGGTTCGTTGGATGAGCTGGTGGAACACTGGCATAGCCAGCTCTCCAAAGTCATTGACAAAATCACCCCCAGCACCCTCTCCACTTCTGTGCCAAACTAGTCCCATGGTACACCCCGGAGCCACGGAGGATGAAGCGAGAGCTGAGACGACTGGAGTAAGTGTGGCGGCATGCCTCAAGAACCTCTTATAGGATATTTATGAGGGCCTATGAAATGGCAGTGAAAGCTGCTAAGATTCTATGTGGCCTCCATTGCATCTGCAAGCTCATGCCCGGCCCAATTATTTAGTACAATTTGATCGTTAACTTCTTTGCCTCAGGGCGAACAAAACAATAAGGAATTGGCTATTGGCTGTGAGGCATTTGCGAGCTTTATCACAAAGTCTTGTCACTCCACCGGGACCTACCTGCTACAATTGATAGAGTAAGGGAACTGGAATCCCCTTGCTCATCTTCCAGTCCAGTCCTGAACCATTTCAACTGGCTCTCCCAGGAGGAGGTTGACAAAATACTGGTACCTGGGAAGCCCACCACTTGCTTCCCTGTCCTGCTCCCATCTTAGCTGGTCAAGGCCTGTGGGGATGGTGTTCAGGTCCCTCTGGGTAATACCATCAATCTATCCCTGTCCTCAGGGATGTTCTCAGCAGGCCTGAAGGAGGCAGTGGTGCGTCTGCTCTTGAAAAAAATCATCATTGGACCTTATGGTCCTTTCCAACTACCGCCCATTATCGAACCTTCCATTCTGGGGTTAGGTAGTTGAGAGAGTGGTGGCTGAGCAGCTCCAGGCCTTGTTGGATGATACATCAGTCCTGGATCCCTTCCAGTCTGGCTTTCACCCTGGCCATGGGACAGAGATCACATTGGTTGCCCTCATGGATGATCTCCAAAAACACCTGGACTGAGGAGGGTCAGTACTGCTGTTAGTTCTCGATCTAACAGCAGTGTTCAACTCAGTCAACTACAATCTTTTGACCTACTGCCTCACCGACAAAGGGGTGCAGGGGATCACCGTACACTGACCTTTCCTCTTTCCTTCATGGTCGGGAACACAGGGCAGCAATTAGGGAGAGGATTTTACCATGATACCTGCTAGAGTGCAGTGTACCACAAGTGGTGATCCTCTCACCTATGTTGTTTAAGATCTATATGTGCCCCCTCGCCCAGCTGGTCTGGAGATTTGGGCTGGGTTGTCATCAGTATACTGATGACACCAAGCTTTATTTGTTGATGGATGGCCACCCGGACTCCACCCCAAATATTCTGGACAGGGCACTGGAGTCCATGGCTGATTGGCTACTGGAGAGACAGCTGAAACTAAATCCAATGAAAACGGAAGTCCTGTACCTGAGTCGTGGGGAGCTGGGGTTGGGAATCCATCTCCCAACCCTGGATGGGGCGCTGCTGACACCAGCGCCAAGGGTGAGGAGCCTAGGGGTGATCCTGGATGCCTCACTCTCTATGGAGGCCCAGGTCACCACTGTTGCCAGATCAGCCTTCTACCATCTACAGCTGGTTATACAACTGGGTCCCTATCTCAGTTCCTGTGACCTGGCTACAGTGATCCATGCAATGGTCACTTCCAGATTAGATTATTGTAACTTGCTCTACATGGGGCTGCCCTTGAAGCTGACCCAGAAACTGCAGCTAGTGCAAAATGTGGCTGCCCATCTGTTAACTGTGACGTCTGCGTGGGCACGCATTCAACCCATGTTAAGCCAATTGCATTGGCTGCCAATTGAGCACTGGATCCAGCTCAAGGTCATGGTAATGAACTTTAAAGCCCTACATGGCCAGGGACCAAGATACCTATGGGACTGACTCTCTCCGTATGCGCCCCGAAGAAGTGTGTGCTCAGCTCACCAACACCTTCTGATAGTCCCTGGCCCAAAATATGTCTGTTTAGCCCCAGCCTGGTGGAACAGGCTCCCACTGGAGATAAGGCCCCTGCGGGGATTATTATAGTTCCACAGGGCCTGTAAAATGCATCTGTTCTATCCAGCCTTTGGCTGAGGTGGCACATGTCTAATTCATCGTGGCTTCCCCTGCTTGCACTGCCCACTTAGATCATATTGTTGCAGTGCTATAGTGCCCACTTTGATCTGACCAGCTAAGAGAAAAACAAGCATCACCAGGTTGCTACGTATGGCCACCTTAACTAGCTACCTTCAAGAGGCACCTGAACTCCCAGAATTAGGCTGCCATATTTAGGTTTTATTAGAATTGTATTGTTATGTATTAACTATTGTGCTTTAATTGTTTTAATTATTTTTGTATTATATATGACTGTTGTGACCCATCCTGAACCCACATGCAGGGGAGGGTGGAATAAAAAGAAAATAAATAAAATAAAAAAATAAGATCTCTTGACGTAACGCCTACTGATGAAGAGCTTTATTATAATGAGCAATTTTTGCTTTCATGTAGTTTATTATTATGAAATTAATCTTTGTTATTATGGTTGAAAATTTGATACTGTAGCTTGCAATGGTACTTGTTTGTGTTGTGATTTTATGATTTAGTGTCTGTTGTTTGCTATGACTTTGAGTCAATGCAATAAAAGTAGTTGAACTGGTAGTTCCTGGTAGGAACTCATGAGTAATCACACAGTAGAGCCAGATTCAGATTGGGACCATTGCATGAGAGAAGGAAGAATTCCTGCCTTCTACTATGTGCTGTTTTTGGTGGCTGAAAAATCTCAGGGCCACTTAGGGGAGCATTATTTGCTCTGTGGGAAGACAGCAAGTGCAAGCATCCCAAAGGAGTAGCAGTAGGAGGAGTTGGATTTATACCCAGCCCTCCACTTGGGAGTCTCAGAGCAGCTTACAATCTTCTTTCCTTCCTCTCCCCAGCTTACATTCTCCTCCCTTCCCCTGTGAGGTAGGTGGGGCTGAGAGAGCTCTTTGAGGACTGAGAGAACTTGTGACTGACTCAAGGTCACACCAGCAGCTGCATATGGAGGAGTGGGGAATCAAACCCGGTTTTCCCAGATTAGAGTCCATACTCTTAACCACTACACCAAACTGAAGCAAATAACACCCCCCCACAGTCCCCCCAAGTGTTTCAGTCATCGAAAACAGCACAGGGGAGAAGGCAGGAATTTCTCCTTCTCCTTCACAGCAGTTCTGATCAAAGCAGGCTTTGCTGCATGTTTAATCACAAGTTGTCCTAAGGAACTACCACTACAGTATTCCTGCAAGCCTCTGTGGTGAACTTGTGCTATTTTTAATGTCAAGTTGGGTTAGAGTCAGTTCACACACAGAATGTCCGGAGTCTTGTACATGTGAGTGTTGAAGGGATACATGCAGTATACATAAGCAGGTATGCCCAGTTTGTTTACTCCCTTATTTTAACAAAGAATGAAAAGTTATAGGATGGTTCAAAGGATTAAGCATCTAAAATCTTATTTCAAGAGCGTCTCCTACATAAGCGTTCATGAATTTTGGCTATTCTAATTAAAGAACTATTTTTATCCTTTACTTGACCCATCAGATTATATTCCAAATTTGTAAATTTCTCTGATCTCTGTTTAAGACATCACTTCTAGGAAAAGATAGGGGTTTCTACATAATGCTTGTAGATTTCCATAATTTATTTTGTCTGCGTGTAAAAAAAGGTTGCTCCATCAGAATGAGATTTGTATTCTTTCCTAACTACGGGAGAGATAAAATTGTGCATGAAATTCCGGGGTGGGGGTGGGGTTAGTTACAATAAAATAGGTCTCTTGCAAAACGTTTCATGTTGGATCTAAAAAGCAGATGGCTTTTCAGAAGTTGTGAATATGCCTAGGCTAACCATGTTGTACTTTTGTATTAGGAAATTTCCTGGCAAACAAAATTATTTCTTCCATGTTCTAGTGACGATTTTCACTTTTATTCACATCTCCCCCCCCCCCCCATTGTGGCAGGGCTGGAGTTTTGACCTTTCCCTCCTACACAACAGAATGTTGGCAGAAAACACTGAGAAAAAGTACTCCATGTACTAAGAAAAAGCTGGTTTTTCCTTTAAAAGTGGCCTTTAAATCCAAATTTCCTCTTTATCAAATCTCTCTTTTGTGTTAAGGAGAACTAGGTAACTGAGAGGACCACTGATTAAACTTTCATTTATTTCCCAGGTTCTGAAACTGTGAACAAGCCACAAAGGAAGTGTCTACCAACAAAAGGGGCAGAGATTTTAAGTCAGGAGATGATCCCAAGAAAGGTAAAATTTCCACTAATTAAGAACTGCATGGGTGGGATGTTCGCATGCAAGAAGTAGCCTTCCCTGATTTGGATGGCTGAAGATGACTGCTCTCCCATCAGGGCTTGCAAGATGAAGCTCTTCCGCCAGGCTTTTCATTAGAGTGGCGGGCGTCTCCCCTTCTCTTTTGGGTCCCCCCCCCTCAGTGGGTCAGATCTGTATCACCATCCAGGGACCCAAACTCGAAATAGACTGCATCTGTGAGGCTTTGACTAGAATCTTTATCATAGGAATGTTGTCATATTTTATTAAGGTTTTTGTTTTTAATTCTTCGTATATTCTAGATTGTTTACTATATCTGATGGAACCTGACCAGACCCTGCTATGCAGGGAGGACAGGATACAAATCCAACAAATTAAATTAAATTAAAAAATAAAGCCTGGCTGCTTGGTGTGTGGGTGGGTAAAATAGGATTTCCCCACCCACCACAACCAGTTTCCCAGACCCTGGCCCTATGGTGGCCGTTTCCTCCCCCTACCACCATTTTAAAATTATTTTTTTTAATGGCACTAGAATATCATTATACTATTGTAACAATGTGTGTAGCCACTTCTGTGAACTCCCAGGTTTCATTAAAAATAAATAAATATCTAAGTCCCTTCTCTTGGGGCCACAAAAGGGGAAAGGTGTATCTCCATAACAGAGTGTTAGATTCTTTTTTGCTTTTTTAATGAAACCTGGGAGTGCAGAGAGCCTATTACACCTGTTGCTATAATGATATTGTTGATAGAGATATATATTGCTGATATAAAAGTATTCCGGTGCCATTTATAAAAACATTACAAGGGCCCCAGTGACCCAAGTAAGTGGAGGGTGGTTATTGCTGGGGGACCTGGACAGCCAGACTGTGGAGAAACCTTCCATGTGAAAACCCAGCAGCAACAGTGGGGAGACCACACAAGCCCAACCACATGAGGAAACCACCAAAGAGCCTCAGAAGAAAAGCTTCCCAACAAGATCGTGACTAGGAAGGCTTGTGGAGGGGCGTGTCTGTGTTGACCACAAACAGTGGCTAACAAGTTGGCTAGCTGTGATCATTAGCATTCAGAGACAAGTGTCTTGTTTACTATGTTCTGTGGCCTTATTGCAGATGAAGTTAGGCTGCACACAGTAGTTAGATGTGATTAGAAGCACTAAAGAGGACCAGTAGGGTCAAAACTGCAACCAGTGGCAGTGGGTGGTAATTACTCTTAGTCCTGGAGTCAGTGTTGGCAGGGCAGTAGGAAACAAGCTGAAGCCTGTCAAACATCTGTCCCTTTCCTCGAACATCTGTCCCTTTCCTACCAGTTGCATCAAGAATATTACAAAACTTCTCTTGATAGTAGGATATCTGAATGATTCCCTAAACACACACAGTAAAGTTAATTATTAATGCATGGAACATAGTGAAACACATGGCAGGGTTCAGTGGCTGCTGGAAAAGATGGTCATCTCCCATTAATAGTATTTTCCTATTGAATATCACTTGCTTGGAGCTGCAAAGGCAAACTAATGTCAGTTCAAACCCTGAAGGGCCTAGAAACTTTTGTTCTTCCAATGGTCTCCTGGTATATTTCTCTCCATTTCATAACTTACTTCCATTTCAGTTTACAGGAATGATACTTCCAGAGAAGGAAGGAAGGAAGGAAGGAAGGAAGGAAGGAAGGAAGGAAGGAAGGAAGGAAGGAAGGAAGGAAGGAAGGGGGAAAGAGAGAGAGATATTAACAAGCTTGTTTCATACTTGTTTTAAACCATCTCAAGTTCTGGAAATTTATTAGAAAACCACTAAACAGATTATTTACATAAAATGCAGAGGTTTGAAACCTAAGTGAGTTAACAGCCCATGACTTGGAGGCGGCAGATTAGAAAGGCAGACCTTTCCCAGGGTGCCAGAGTATATTTCAGAATCAATTTAAACCTTACAATTAAAGTGGCATTAGATTTAGCCTCAATCTGTAATATTAAAATAATTTTGCAAGATCTGCAATGATAAGGAATGCCTGTCTCTAATAAAATATCTCCTATATTATAATCCTGTTTGGAGTGGCAAGATTCCATGCTCTCTCTCAGCCACTGGCCCATCAGCCGCCACTCAAGAGTATTCACGTGCCAAGGTTTCCGGTTTTGGCTCCTCGCCTAGCAGGCATGCACCAGTGAGCTCCATACGGCACGGCCTGTTCCGTGGCGGCTAGGAGGGGATCTGGCTGTGCCAGTTCCCCCCTGGGGCCCCTGCAAAGGACCCTCAGATATGAGACTCGAGTAGTGACGCTCCCGAGGAGCGATGCCAAGGGATTGAGGCACACTTTGCCCTGAAGGTCCTACTGCCATGGCGCCATCATGGTACCTAGAGGTGCACACCGGTCGAGGGTTCAGGAGTTTTAGTGAAAATGCAAGATATCTTGGCAATTTAATGATACTGGAAGAAACGTGAATGAACTGGCATCAAGTGCATTAACTTTTAAATGGGCTCTGACACCCCCCCCCCACCAGCGATAGGGAAGGGAGCAATATCCCCCCCAACAAAAACAAAAATATAATTTAAAGCCTTACTGGAATGGGGGAAAGCGTCCGGAAAAACGTTATTTGAATGAGCAAGTGCATTGCCACGCAAAGTGAACAATAACCTCTCTTAAGAACTTTTACAAACTTCCCTGGAAAAGAAAACAATGAGTTGAGAGGAAAAAATGGCGCTGAGGAAGCTTCCTTCAAGTGTTGGCAAAACGTCATCTCTGGGAGTGAAACTGGAAGCCAGTACAGCCACGTTAGCTGTACCAGTGCGACCCCTACTGGACCAAATTACGAATCTCAACCAAAATTTTGAAACACTCCAAAAACAGATGGTAAAGAACTCTAATGCAGTCAAAAAGATTGTTTTTAAAACATCTGTCCTTGATCAAAAAGTGGACCAATTACAAAAAGAAAGAACCTCTGATAAAGAACAAATCCTTAGGCTTCAAGCAGAAAAATCAGCCTATGTGCTGAGGTTCCAAGATGTTCCAGAACAAAGCGGTAAGAATCTCAAAGAAATCTTGACTCAAGCATTAGCCCCAATGACAGGTATGAAACGTGATGATTTATTAAGCGATCTGGATGTGGTCTATAGATCATACCCCGAATACATAAAGAAGAGAAACCTGCCTGGGGAAATTATAGTCAGATTCTCGAAAAGGTCTAAAAGGTTCTCAAAGCTACCAATGGAAATATCTTGAAGATTAAAGAGTCAGAAATAAGAGTTCTAAAGGATGTACCATTTGAAATCAGAAAGAAGCGAAGATATTACAACCTGGAGAGGGTGAGGTTTAAGGAGGGGTGGGACCTCAGACAGGTACAATGCCATAGACTCCACCCTCCCAACTGGCCATTCCCTTCTGGGGAACCACGGTTGCCAATCACAGGAGAGGGATGGAAATCACTCAGAATTACAACTGATCTCCAGGAGGGAGGGAGGAGGAGATGCAAAGCTGAAATCAGAGGGGCAGATAATGACAGGTTGATGCTTGGCTGGGAAGGAGATAGGGTTGCCAACTCCAGGTTGGGAAATTCATGCAGATTTGAGGGGTGGAGCCTGGAGAGGGTGAGGTTTGAGGAGGGGTGGGACCTCAGACAGGTACAATGCCATTGACTCCACCCTCCAAACCAGCCATTTCTTCCTGTGTAACAATTGTTGCCAATCTCCAGGTGAGGGCTGCTCTTCAGGTAGCAGAAATCTGTTCCTCTGGAGAAAATGGTGGACTCTATGTCATTATATCCTGCTGAGGTTGCCACAGCACATTGACTCTGAGTGCCGAAGGCCTTGGCATTCTCCCAGATCCTCTTTCTACAGCTCATTGTATTTATTTCCACAGCGGGCCTTATTCCTAGTGCTAATATAAAACAGATTATTCATGCAATTGTTAAAACCATCAAGGGGAAACAATCTTTGGAAACACTGCATATGGGAAGGGTTCCATTCTCTGGGAGTGTTAAAATAAACTGTATGGAATAATTCATGATTCACTGGCTTAAGCAGAAAAATAGCCTTTGGGGAAGCCCTCTGCAAAACTGTCCAGCAACATTTTGCCACTGGCAAAAGGGAGAAAGATCTTCACTTGCTATTCAGTTTCTTTTTACTCTCTCTGCTCAGAAAGATTTTCTTGTAGGAGACTATCAGGTCTTAAACACAACTTTGCTAAAATACACTATTGCATATTTCTGTTCAAAACTTTAAAATGAAAATGTAAACACAGTGGGTTTTTTACATCCTTACTTGGCAAACATTGATCATCGTGTCTGCCTTTGCTCTTTGTTCTAACATTAATGCTGCCTTCCGCCTTGCTTTCTTCTTTCACATCCCTCTGCATTGGAACAAGGCTCCATTTTAAGAACTTGGCATGATCCAAACACAGTCAGTAAAGATAAAACCGTGATAGACATTGTTTCCATTGGTGCCCTTAGCACAGTGAGGAAAGAAAACTCCATTCAGCTGACACCTAAACTTCTCTGAGTGTGGAAAGAGCTATGTAATCACATGTCACGAAACTGAGTCCTCAGGATCTAAGTATTTGCATTTCTACAGAATTGTTAATCCTTAAGTTTTGTCTGCATTGTTTCCAAGATACAATGTATTTTACTAATGAGCATCTGCAGTTAGTTACCGGTTAGCTTGATAGTGGCCAGCTGTGAACTGTCAAGGCAACTACTTGACATTTCACCATTTTGACAGTTCAAGATCTAGATCAATTGACTGATCGCTGTGATTGGTCAGTCAATGAAGAACTGACAGCTGAGCCAGGAGTAAGGAACTACCAAAAAAAAGGCAAGGATATTCACATAGAAGATGTCAGAGAATGAAGAGGAATAACCTTCTGCATGAAGAGCTTGTGAACCTGGAGGAAGAGGTTGTCATTTTCTTCGGTACTAGTGCTTCTGCATCAGTGCTGCAGGGAAGACTCAGGGTCAGTGTTAAGAGACTAGTGAGTTAGGTTTCTTATTTTGACTTAGTTTCAGTGTACACACCTTTCCTCTACTTGTATGTTTTTAATATGTGTTACTCTTTTGTAAATTTTCTAATTCTGTTTTTTAATTAACTGGAGTGAGTTTCTGGCCTAGAACCCAGGTGTAATTAAATCCAGTGCCTAGAATTATGCTACCAAAAAGAAATTAATTGTTCAATTGGAACATTACCTAAATTTCCTTATCTTAAACCAGCTCGGTCAAATAAACATTGGCGGCCCACCCCAAGGTTGTGACATCACAAACAAAAAATGAGAAGGTGTATGACAATATTCTGTGATTTATACTGAACCAATCCTTCAGTTTTCTCCCATAAATTTCAACTTGGAATATATTTACCATAGTTTCCCATTAATTTTAAGAGCAATTCTAAGTGGGTCTACTCAGAAGTAAGTCATACTTTAGTCAATTGGGCTTACTCTAAGGAAAGTATCCTTAGGATTTCAGCCATTGCATTCTAGAATCATAAAGCTACAACATCACTTTCTGATACGGTCAGCCTCATTATAACCACAATAATGTTTATCTATACTACATATGGGTGTGAAAGCTGGACAGTGAAGAAAGATGACAGGAAGAAAGTTGAATCATTTGTAATGTGGTGTTGGAGGAAAGTTTAGAGGTTAGAGGGTTGGAGGATACTGTGGACCACCAAAAAGACAAGTGGGTTCTAGATCAAATCAAGCCTGAACTTATTCATAGATTCACTGTAAGCTGGAAGCAGCTTGATGGTACTTAACACACACAACACATATTGTGTTCATTTGCAGAGGTGAAATCTCTAATACCACTTGATTGGGCTGATGGTGTTAACTCAAAATGGAAAATGCTCATGGAATCTGACAGCATTCCAGCTTTCATCAAGCTACTATGGGCCCAGGAGCCCCCCCAAAAAATGGTTGCCAGGTTGAAAGTCTAGACTTCATTGTGGTCTAGTTGTGGCTTCCAGTGGCACTGAAGCATTGTGACTGGTGACAGTTGGAGCTAAGAAGCAGTGCATGGTAGTTAGGCTGGGATTAAATTTCACATATTGATTTTCCTTAATAAACCAATGCTTTGGGAGCAGGCTTCTGTTTCCTATATATCGCTACTCTTTACCTTCTCAGTCTACAAAGATAAACACTGTATCAAGTTACTGCAATGCCAGACTATTAAAAAATGTTTACAGTAAAAACTAGAATTGCCAAAAGGAATTAGACGTATATAAAAATTAAACTAACTAGGTGGAAATTAGACTTGGAAGAAGTCTCACTGAGTACCTTGTGGGTTAAGATGGAGAAGTTACACAGTTAACTGTCAGCTGAAGCTGCCATGCCTTGGAACGTGGGGGGGGTGCCTGACACCTGTGCTCCTCCATTTCCTCCTCCACCCCCACGTCTCTGCTGCCTGCGCTATCTGCCTAGTGGCCTTGAAGGCTTGGTTCTCCCTTGTCCGCTTTTCCCGCTGGGAATCTAACTGCTGCATTTTGCCCGCTCTTGTAGGTGCTTGCTTATTGGGTTTGTGATATCAGGGGGTCTGGTTTGAAGGGGTAAATCTGTAACCACCATTTTGCTTTTCATTATTCCTGACCCAAAAATTCATGGTACCACCAGTACTAACCTCAATAAACTGGACATTGTCTAGGAACGTTGCTGAGTGTTTGATTGGGAGACCTGACCTCCTACTGTCGCTATCAGCTTTGCCAGAACTAGACACCTATGACTGACCCTCGCTGCTTCTTCACTGTGAGGCAGAATTTTCCCACCAAAATTTTTAGTTCCATTCAGGTACTGAGCTAGCCCCCCTAGTAGCATGATAATATCTGCGGCTTTATAAATCAGAACATCCCAGCCTGTGACAGAATCTAACTTGGCTTTTGCCTAGCCCAGGAACTTGTCAGGAGAAAAAGGCGCCTTCTTTTTAGATCACTTGAAATGGCACTGGAGATTGTGTAACAGTGAACAATAATAAAGATTTTATTCAATAGGGGGCTTCCGGTTTGGACTTCGCGAATGGCGGACGCATCTTCGGGATGTTCCCGAAGTCGTTTTGCCCACGCGCGGCCAAGGGGGGGAATCCGCATAAGTGGAGACCCTAAGGAGACCCAGGTAGGGGCTCCGATCCGGGGCGCACAGGGGATGTGCCTCTTTCCCGGCCGAATGGTCGGAAATTGAGGCTCGCCCCATGCCCCAATGGCCCTAGCCGCGGCAGTGCCCCGCACGGGGACTAGCGGAGCCGCCGGTCGTCACCGGGTGATTAAGCGGATGAGCGTTTAAAAGAAGATTTTCGGCTAATACTGTGAGTTGCCAGTCGGAACGGAAGAAAAAGAATTGAGCGCGTTCCCCCCCTTTTCGAAAAACCGCAAGGGAGGAGGGAGGTGAATCCCCCCCCACCCTGTGTAACAAAGACTGATTTAAAAGGAAGAGAGGGGGGAGTGAAAATTGAAAGGAGCAGTGTTACCTCTTGGCGAATTGTTAGAAGAGACACAGGAAATCTCATTTTGTAGCCGCGCGGCACGAACTTTTAAAAAGTAAACAAAAAAACAAGATGTCGAGCCAGAAAAAGTTTCAGGACAAGCCGGAAAAGACGACGGGAGGAACTTCCGGTGCTAGCTCCCGCCTCTTGGAGCCAGCTGTCAATCAACAAGAGAGCGATCTTCTGCGCCCTCTGCTGGAACAAATGCAAAAGATCAACCAAACATTGACTAATATGGAAGGTGTTCTCAATACTCAGCAGACTCAGTTAAATGATACAGCCAAGAAAATGGAGGAAATCGCGCAAAAGTGCTTTGTCTCAACAGAAGATACTAAAAAGGTCAAGAAAAAGGTTGACAAAATAGAAAAACACCAAGAGATGCAAGACAAAAAGT